>NW_013657674.1:216045-225371 GCF_000142905.1 Thecamonas trahens ATCC 50062 | reverse complement strand
GATGTACCGCCCCCCCCCTCGCCCTTCCCCTTCCCCTCCGCCCTTCCCCTTCCCCTCCCCCCCCCCCCTCCCCTTCGGCCACGTCACCCACTCCCCCCCCCCCCCCCCCCTTTTCCCTCCCTTGCTCGTACACAGCTCGCAGTCGGTCAAGCCGGCCAAAGGCCACGTCATGGCCGAGAAGCTGGGACTGGTGGATGACGAGTACATCCCGGTGGGTCACTACGCAGGCAAGGTCGACGCGGCGGCGGTGCTAGAGCGGCTGGGTCCGGATGCGCCTCAGGGCAAGTACGTGCTCATCACGGGCATCAACCCGACGCCGCTGGGAGAGGGCAAGTCGACGACGGCTATCGGGCTCTCGCAAGCGCTGGGTGCGCATCTGGATCGCAACGTTGTCTGCACCGCGCGGGTCCCGGCCATGTCCACCACCTTTGGCATCAAGGGCGGCGCGGCCGGCGGCGGCTACGCCCAGATTGTGCCTATGGACGTGTTCAACCTCGGCCTGCCGGACTCGCACTACGCGTCGCTGGCAACGAACCTCATTGCAGCACAGCTTGACACCCGCATGTACCACGAGTCGACCCAGTCGGACGCCGCGCTCTATCGGCGCCTTGTGCCGACCGTCAAGGGCGTCCGCACCTTTGCGCCCATCATGCTCAAGCGCCTCGCCAAGCTCGGCATCGACAAGACCGAGCCCGACGAGCTCACGCCTGAGGAGATCCGCAAGTTTGTCCGGCTCGACATCGACCCCCACACCATTTCGTTTATGCGCGTGCTCGACGTTAACGACCGTTCGCTCCGCAAGATCACCATCAACCAGAGCCCGACCGAGAAGGGCCGCATTCGCGAGGCCGAGTTTGCAGTGACCTCGGCGTCGGAGCTGTGCTCGGCGCAGGTCCTCTGCACCTCGCTGGGCGACCTCAAGGAGAAGATCGGCAACACTGTGGTGGCGTTCTCGCGGTCGGGCGACGCCGTGACCGTCGACGATCTCGGTGTCACTGGTGCTGCCACCCTCATCATGCGCGACACGGTCAAGCCGAACCTGATGCAGACCATCGAGGGCACGCCCGTACTTGTGTCGGGCTCGTGCTTTGCCAACATCTCTGTCGGCAACTCGGCGGTCATCGCCGACCAGGTCGCCCTCAAGCTCGTCGGTAACGACGGCTTTGTCGTCACCGAGGCCGGCTTTTCGGAGGCCATCGGCGCCGAGAAGTTCTTCAACATCAAGTGCCGGGTCTCGGGCCTTCAGCCGTCAGCGGTGGTTCTTGTTGCCACTGTCCGCGCGCTCAAGGTCCACGGCGGCGGGCCGCCTGTCTCGCCGGGCCGCCCGCTCGACGACGCATACACATCAGAGGCGCTCGACCTGCTCGAGGCCGGCCTGACCAACCTCCGCGACCACATTGGCAACCTGACCAAGTACGGCGTCCCGGTTGTGGTCGCCATCAACAAGTTTTCCACCGACACCGACGCCGAGGTTGCGCTTGTCCGCGATGCCGCTATTGCCGCCGGCGCAGTCGATGCTGTTTGCTCGGAGCACCACGGCAAGGGCGGCGCCGGCGCGGTTGATCTTGCCAACGCCGTCATCGCCGCCACCCAGGAGCCGTCCGACTTTAAGCACCTCTACGAGCTCGACCTGCCGCTCAAGGACAAAATCGAGGTCATCGCCCGTGAGATTTACGGCGCCGACGGCGTCAAGTACTCGACCAAGGCCACGGCGCGGCTCCGTGACTACGAGCGGCTCGGGTTTGGCAAGCTTCCAGTGTGCATTGCCAAGACGCAGTACGCCTTTTCGCACCGGCCGGCCGACAAGGGCGGCAAGCCGAGCGGGTACACCTTTGAGATTTCTGACGTCAAGTCGGCCATCGGCGCCGGCTTTGTGGTGCCCATTGCCGGCTCGGTCTCGCTCATGCCGGGCCTCCCGACGCGGCCGGCCATCTACGACCAGGACGTGTACACTGGCGACGACGACACAGCCGGCGCGTCGAACGGCATGGCCATCGGCGACGCTATCGGCCTCATGTAGAGAGCAGAGAAAGTGATTGAAAGAGCCGAACTGTGGTGTGGGGTGCGGGCAGTGTGTTACTGTCTCTCGTCGTTGACGATAAAAGATGGCGCCATGGTGGGAGCTAGAGGGTAGCGACGGCCTTCTTGGCGGCGTCCTCGAGGTCGGTGGCGGTGGTGATGGCAAAGCCGGACTCCTTGAGGATGCGGTTGCCCTCCTCGACCTCGGTGCCCTCGAGGCGGACAACGAGCGGGATGTCGAGGTTGAGCGACTCGAGGGCCGAGGTGAGGCCCTTGGCGATGGTCGAGCACCGCATGATGCCGCCAAAGATGTTGACGAGGATGGCCTTGACCTGGGTGTCCGACGAGATGATGCGCAGCGCAGCCTCGACCTGCTCCTCGGTCGCGCCGCCGCCGACGTCAAGGAAGTTGGCCGGCGTGGCGCCCTCGAGCGCGATCTGGTCCATGGTGGCCATGGCGAGACCGGCGCCGTTGACAAGGCACCAATGTTGCCGTCCATGCCGATGTAGTTGAGGTCGTACTTGGCGGCCTCGACCTCACGCGGGTCGTCCTCGGACGTGTCGTGCATGGTAAAGACGTCCTTCTGGCGGAACTCGGCGTTGGGGTCAAAGTTGACCTTGGCGTCAAAGCAGAGCACACGCCCAGTCTCGAGCGTCCCGAGCGGGTTGATCTCGATCTGGGTGGCGTCGACGTCGAGGAACATGTCGTAGAGCTTGGCGATCTGCTCCTTGGCGGACTCTTCGTGAGTCTCGGTCTTGAACTTGAGGAACTTGACCACGCGCTGCAGCTGCTCGTCGGTGAGCCCGGTGTTGATGTTGACCGGCTCGTACATGATGGCGTCCGGAGTCTCCTCGGCCACTGCCTCGATGTCCATGCCGCCCTGCGGCGACGCGATGAGGACCGGGCCGTTGTACTCGCGGTCCATGAGGATGGCAAAGTACTTCTCCTCGTCAATGTCCAGCGCCTCGGCCACCATGATTTTGCCGACGTGCACGCCCTCAGCCGGCGTCTGCTTGGTCACCAGCGAGTGGCCGAGCATGTTGAGGCCCAGCTCGCGGACCTCCTCGGGCGTCTTGGCGAGGTGGACACCGCCCTTGAATCCGTTGGTGAACACACCCTTGCCGCGCCCACCTGCGTGGACCATGGCCTTGATGACAAACTCGGAGCCCTCGTCGAACACCATGTTGGCCGCCACCTTCTCGGCCTCCTCGGGCGTCTCTGCCACGCCAAACTGCTGAATGTAGAGCCCAGCCTTCTGCATCAGCTCCTTCGACTGGTACTCGTGGAGGTTGAGCGACCGCGCCGGTGCCGCCATCTGTAGCAGTGACAGTCATGGGGGGCAGAAGGGGGGGGGGGGGAGGTGCAGGGTAGGGACGTACAGCGGTGGCGAGCACAGGCCGCATGACCGCGCCAGAGGCGGTGAGGGTCGTCCGGGCGAGGGAGAACATTCAAGGGTGTGAGCAGGGAGAGGTGGCCGTCAGTTCTGGGCGCCGGGTCCCGAGTCCAAGGCCGAGCCCAGGGCCAAGCCGTCCGCGGAGGGGGGTAGTAGTGGGGATCTCAATCTGATCTTAATGCGGACAGAGGGGGTAGCAAAGGGTAGCAATGGGTAGCAAAGGGAGGTGTTGGGTGGTTGGCCATTGGGTAGGTTGATTGAGTAGGATCGGCTGGGCGCGGTATGTGTGGGGCCAGTGGTACAGCGGGAGGAGAGGCAAGTACGGACTGCGAAGCCTGCGAAAGCGATGTAGAGCACGCGCGTCATGGCAAGTGTCACGGGTGGAAGGCTTCATCTGCTTGCATGGGCAAACATCAGAGGATGGTAGGCGGCGCATCGCCGTCGAATGATATCTGAGCCTTGGCCTCGGCCTTGGCCTTGAGCTCGTCCTGATACCGGGCGGAGAAGACGTGGAACATAAAAGTGGCACCATTCCAGGCGGAGCAGATCATGACGGCGCAGAGGTAGAGGGTGTGGATCCAGTAGTGTGACCACATGATCATGGCGCCAATGCACGAGATGGCGGCAAAGACAGCGTGGCCTCCAAAGTAGACGGCGCGGCGCCTCCACTCGGCGTCGCCGCCGAGGGCGACAAGCGGACGCAGCGATGACGAGGCGTAGAGAGTGGCTAGCCCCTGCTCGCGGACAGCTTTCTCCTTGATGACAAACACGATTGAGTAGTGGACGATAATCCAGAAGGCGTAAAAGGCAAAGACCGGCCCAAAGATGCCCCAATAGCCGTGCTCGGCAGCAAAGGCCGAGACCGAGCACGCGTCGGTGATGCAATAGGTGAACGGCTCGCCGTTGGTGGCGTGCCATCGGATACCCCAGGCCATGAGCGGCGGTGAGAGATGCAACCAGAGCGAGGTCATAAAGGCGTGCGAGTGGAGGACCAGCGAGTTGCGGAAGAGGGCGATCGAGGCGGTGAGCGTGCCGGAGAGGGCAAAGATGATGCGAAAGAGCATAGCATTATGCGGGAGAATCCAGACGTAGACCATGACGAGGACGTTGACAAAGTAGCAAAGATCAAGGAGGTACATGTGGTAGTTTTGCTTGAAGAACGTGTACGTCCGCGTAGTCATCAGCACAACAGCCTTGATGCTGTGCCACTTGTAGTACTCTACCGGCCATCGCCCCAGGATAAACGCCGTGGCAAAGACATTGATGCACGAGAGGACAAAGACAAGCTCGTGCCGGAACAGGATCTTGCCGCGGAGCTCGGCCACCACCTCGGCCTGGATGTCGGCGGGGGCATGCGACGACGGCAGCACCGAGGACGTTGGCGACTCGGGCTCACTCTCACCCACCTTGGTCTCCTCTGTCGGCTCCTTGGATGTCTTCTCGACCGTCTTGCGCCGTTGGCGCACTCCCTTGGTTGACGACGATGACATGGTCGACCACAGGTGGAGCGAGGTCTGGCGGTGTTCGGTGGACATCGGGTCGAACGACCGGCGGGCCGATGGGCATGATGGACGATTCCACGGCGTTTATGGAGGAAAAGGCGACGCCCGTGCACGGCTTGGGGATAGAAATGGCTGCGATGTTGTGCGGTGCAACGATTCAGGTACGTTTAGTGTGCGTAGCTAGGGCGAGATCGGCGGGGCGGTGTAGGCTGCGGTCGAGATGGTGAGGACGGCCGAGACTGAAGCAAACTCGTGGCGGAACGAGTAGACAAAGGCAGCAAGCAAGGAGACAAGAAGGTACTGGGTGAGCGAGCCAAAGGTGGTAAGCGCGGCTTGCTGTGACGCTTTTGAGGCCATGGTCGAGATGGCGATGGCGCCGGCGACGCGGAGCGGTACCATGGTGACGCCGATGGCAATGACCATGTTCTTCTTGAACGCCAGCCACCACTTGGCGTGCGCAGACCGGAGCGGGCGCGGGTTGAGCTTGTGCAGCAGGTACGTCGAGATCCACGCCTGCGCAAAGGCGGTGTAGAAGAACAGCGCGGCGGCTGCCTGGTGGACCCAGAACGCGTCGCGGAGCGAGACGTTGCCCAGCACTGCCAGAAAGACGACCGAGGCGTACGAGACGGCGAGCAGGCAAGTGTTCCAGCTTGTGAGCGTCGAAAAGCCTACCAGTCGCAGCCCACGCCCGGCAGCAATGAGCTGGCCGTGAGCGGCAGCAATGTACTGATGCAGCACGTACGCCGCCAAGCCCAGCAGGACCGCCAGCACCGTCATGCCTGCCGAAAAGATGCCCGACTCGGGCGCCGCCACACCGGTGGCCGAGATCGGCGGCAGGCCACCTGAAGTCGAGCTGTGACCGTAGCCAAACGAGAGCACAAACGTCGCGCCCACAGTCGCCACCAGCACGCCAGCCCCGACCGCTGGCAGCGTGCTCGGCTGCAGCGCCGGCATCCGCACCACCCGCCGCAGCTCATGTTCAGCAACTCTTGCATGCCGCCTCGGGGCGGCCACACCGTACGCCATCGAATGACCCCCAACCTCATCGCCATCCGAAGACTCGCCACCATGATCAAACCCGGGATACTGCCTCCGCGGTGGCAGCACAGGCGGATCATCATCACCACTGTTGTCCCAGCCAGCTTCCGCCCGCGCTCCCGACCTTCTCGGTCCAGCAGCATACTCGCCATAGCGTCCATCACCTAAGCTGCCATCTGCATCAAAGGCATCAGCATGATCATTGTCATCATCATCAGTCAGTCCGTCGAGTCGCTCCAGCGGCGGAGGCGCCAGACCATGGACGTCTTGCGACGACGGCGAGAGCGACGACATGCCCATGCCCAGGTCTGCCATAAGTCGAGATTCTGTGTAGTTAGAGAGGGAGGAAGTATGTATGGGGGGGGGGGGAGGGACGGGTGTGGTGGCCTGTCGCCGAGCAATGCCCCACCACCCTGGCTGGTGCTGGTGTTGCCGGAGGCACCTGACTTGGCTGGCACCTGCCATAGGCTTGACCCTTTGTGGGCACGCGTACACGCGCACGCACACTTGTCTTGCGGACAGATATGTCAGACACTGCGCCCTGTGACGGCTTGCTGAAGCCGCGCTTGTCGCCGCTCGATGCTGCGGTGGCTGCGCATGGGGAAGAGGCTGCGAAGACCAAGGTCGCACTGTTGCTCACGCCTGACAACGAGTTGGAGCCGTATCAGGCCGAGCTGGCTGGCGCTCTGTTTGTGGGCCATTTGGCGACCGACATGGACTCGATCGGATCGGCGGTGGGCGCGGCGGAGTTGTTTGGCGGGACGGCGACGCGGGCGTCCGAGATCAACTCGGAGACTGCGTACGCGTTGGAGACCTTTGGCGTGGCGCTCCCGCCGCGGTTCGAGGACGCGGTCGTCGCCGCCGGCAACGACGCCAAGGTTGTGCTTGTCGACCATTGCCAGACGACGCAGATGAACGCGGCTGTGGATCCGGCAACGGTAGTGGGCATCATCGATCACCACGCGCTGCAGGCGTCGACGCTCACCACCGACCTGCCCATCTACATCGACATCCGCCCGTGGGGCTCGGCGTGCACCATCATTGCGCACACCTTTGTCACGCTCAACCGGCCGATCTCGCGGCCGACGGCAGCGCTGCTGCTGTGCGGCATCTTGTCGGACACGCTTAACCTGCGGTCGCCGACATCGACCCGGCACGACGCGGTCATGGTGGCGCTCCTCTGCACAGTACTGGAGCTCGACGACCCGAACGCGCTTGCCAAGTCGCTGTTCAAGGCCAAATCGCGGACACTCTCGTTGCTTTCGGCACACCAGCTTGTCCGCGGCGACCAGAAGACGTTTGATCTCGGATGTGCGGATGGAACCAGCCTCACTGTCGGCTTTGGCGTGGTTGAGACGACCGATGTGGAGGCGATGCGCGCGCGACGTGACGAGCTCCTCTTTGAGTGCCGCGCGCTCAAGAAAGAGGAATCGCTCGACATGGCCTTTCTCGCGCTCGTCGACATCGCCAACCTTCGGTCGGAGCTGCTGCTCTGCGGGCCGCGCGAGGCGGCGTTGGCGGTCGCGACGTATGGTGGGAGTGTTGAAGCCGCGTCTTCGACACTGGACCTTGGTGACCGCGTCTCGCGCAAGAAGAACTTTATCCCACCGCTCTCGCAGACGCTGCAGAGCGGCTTTGCCTTTCCGCCGGACTTGGCGAGCTACGCCGAGCCGGACGAGGAGTTTGGCAAGGTGGTGACAATCTGCACCCCAACAGGGTGCATGACCCAGCGCCGCGGCCCGGCGTTTGCGGCGGTCGCGTCGGCGGCGGTCGCCGCGACCGCTTTCGCCGAGTGCGGGCACGCCCACGCCGGGCCGCACTGAGGCTGCGATTGCAAAGGCGAGCGATGCGATGGAGAGTCACGAGTAAACCTTGGTCTCCGTCTTGACAAAGTGCAGGACGGCAGAGAGGACGCGCTGGCGGGCCATCGACTGGGAGAGCGCGTGACGGCGGAGGAACGAGTCGCAGCGGTCGAGGTTGGCATCGCCGTCGGCCACGATCTTGAGCGTGACGTTGGGCACGCTGGCGAGTGCCGCCACGTCGTACAAGTGCGGCAGCACGTTGGCGCCATGAAGAGCGAGGACTGGAACCGGCAGCGCTGCCAGGTGCTCGGTATCGTCTGCCGGGCCGGCCGGCAGGCTGATGGCCACCACGCCGGCGACCAGCTTGGCGGTGCCAGACTCGACGCACGCGCCAGCCAGTGCTTTGGTCAGCGGAAGGACCGACTCGGAGCGGGCGACAAGGAGGACCGGGCCGGGGAAGACTCGCGCTGTCTCGCGGAGCAGGCCGTCGAGAAAGAGTGCCATGTTTGCGTCGGACGCCCGCTCCGACGCAGCCCGGAAGGCGACAACCGGGCCGATACGCGAGAACAGCGCCGGCCACGACTCGCGCGCGCACGGGCTTCCGGCCTCGACGTCATCCTCCACCTCGTACAGCACAATCGGCGGAAGCTCTGTCGACATGAGCGCGTTGACCGCAACCAGTTGCGGGGCAAGGAGCGCCGCGTCGTGCACCAGCCGCGGCGCGCACAGACCATTCAGCGTCATGGCCGGCAGCAGCGAGTCGGGCATGCGCGCCTGCAGTGGCGCAGCGACCCAAGGCGTGGCGCCAGGGCTGCTCGCCGCAACGTTGATCGCCTCCTGCAGGCACGAGACCAGCGGCTGCGCAAGGAGCAGAACCTGTTTGGCGCACCCGCGAACAAGCTCGATGAGCGCCAGCACGTACGGCGCCGAGCCATCGACGAGATGTGAGGCGACAGTGCTTGACGACGTAGGCGGCGCAAGAGATGCCGCAGTCGGCGGCGGCACTTTCACGCCCGACTTGGCCAGCGTCTCAGCCAGCGACGACGAGGTGCGAGCGGTGAGCGAGGCTATGTGCGCGGCGAGCGGGGCATTGGCGGCGGCTGCGGCGATGGCCGACGACGTCGTCGCCGATGCTGCGGTTGTCAGTAGCTTTGACCTCGGGCGGACAGCAGCCAGCACGGCAGTGAGAACAATGGCGATGACGGCCTCGTCCCACACCAGTGCGCCCATAAAGTGGCGAAAGAGCGCAGCGTCGGCAGCCGATCGGGTCCGCAGGGCGGTGATGTCTGAGGTCTTGGAGACGGCGTGCAGCCTATGCTCGAGCACGAGGGTGGTGATCCGTGAGGCAGTTGTCTGCGCCACCCGGCGCATGTGCCGCGGGACCTGCAGCAGCCAATTGTCGGTGTTGCTGCTGCTTGCGGCCGCAGCAGATGCCAGGCTGTGTGCCCTCTTGGTGTCCGGCGGTCCGTCGTCGTCACGCTTGCGCTTGCGCGACGGGTCAGCCGCAGCCATAGGTGAGAGAGAGAGAGGGAGAGAGAGAGAGAGTGGTGGTGGTGGTGGTGGGAGGGGGTC
>NW_013657674.1:194473-215725 GCF_000142905.1 Thecamonas trahens ATCC 50062 | reverse complement strand
TGGGGGGGGTTAGAGGAGTTGGGTGAGTGAGGAGGAGGATGGTTGGCGGCTGGCGACTGGTCGGCTGGCGGCTGGCGGCTGGCGGCTGGCGGCTGGCGGCTTTGTCGTCTGGTCGGCTACCCCCCTCGTCCACCTCCACCCCACTCAACCCGGGTGATCGTGATCACGGTTGCGGTTGCGGTTGCGGTTGCTGTAACGTTTGTGGCCAGGTGAACGTGTACTGGACTGACTGGCTGGCGTGTGAGGGGCTCGTTCGTTATGGCTGCTGCTGCGGGGGGCAAGACCAAGGCGCGACATGCTGGCCGCAGGGGAGCCGAGGACGGCCTGGCGGTGCTCGAGCTGGGCGGTGGTGATCTGGATCCGCATGTCCGGAGGGCGCAGGCGGCAGCGGCTCGGGTGCTGCGGATGGCGCAGGCGGCGGACGAGGCAGAGGCAAGTGGGGGAATGGGCTGGGGCGGCGGCATGCGATGGCTGGAGGTGGAGCGGCGGAGGGCCGAGGCTCGCGAGGCCGAGGCTGCCGAGGCGAGGGCGGCGAGCGTGCTGGCCCGGGTCCACGTGCCATCGGCCACGGCAAGATCCGTATCCCGTGGGCTATGGCCGAGCACTGTGCGCTGCTGCTTGGCTTGCAGGTCTACGGCGAGGGTAGTCTCCGCCACGTCGCGCGCCGTTTTGTCAAGTCGCGGACCATGGCCCAGGTCACCGCACACTGCCGCAAGTATCTGGCGGCGTGGCGCGAGGCGCCGCGGAGCAAGCTGCCGCTGGCAGCGCGAAGCAGCGCAGAAGACATCGATCTGGAGGATGTGCTTGCTGCGCGGGATGCCCCAGGCGATCCGGCATCGGCCGTCCTATTCAAGGAGCTCCAGGCGTATCTGGTCCACTACGCCGAGGCCGAGCCTGTTGCTGGCGTGCGTAATGCTCGGATTGACCCACCCATCTCGTTCTCGGAGCACGTGTTTTACTTGCTCGCCTGCCTCAGCGCGCCCAACGCTGGTTTGCTCACCGCCAGCCAGCACCGCAAGGCAATGATCAAGTACTGGCGGCAGATCGCGCGGACATGGCCGCAATTTGAGCGCGCTGGAGATGAGTGGCATCACCATCACACTAGCTACATTGCAGCGCGAAAAGAAACCGGGCCGGAGAGCCCGTCAACTGTCGTCGGCCTCGCCGCCACCAAGCGGCGGGCGGCCCGGCGGGCGTCGCTTGACGCGCGAGCCTGCATCCGCAGCCTTGACGCTGCAACCTTCTCAGGCTCGGGCCCAGGCTCGGGCTCGGGCTCGGGCTCGGGCTCGGGCTTGTCGTCGGACTCATCGTCGGCGTCGACATGGGATCCTAACGCATCGGACTCGCCGTCGTCGTCGTCCGACGGCACGCTATCGTCCGGTTCGAGCTCGGGCGGCAGTGGCAGAGGCAGGCCGGCCAGCTCGCGTCGTGGGTCGGGCAGAGGCAAGAGCAGAGACAGAGGCAAAGGTGAGGGCAAGGACAAGGCCAAGGACAAGGGCAAAGACAGGGATCCGGCATCACTCGCCGGCGGTCCGTCTGCGGGAGCGGGAAAGCGCAAGCGGGGCCGGGCCGGACCAAAGGCCGACTCGCCGGCAAACGGTGTGATCTCCGGCAGATCACGCTGGAGCACGTGTTGGCGCTCGAGGCGGCCAGCTCTGTGAGCGAGCTCGACGTGCCGCGGGCCATGTGTGCGTATGCGGTCCGCGCCGTGGAGGAGAAAGGCCTCGGCTCGTTGGCGTACGCCTCGGTCCTTGATCGCGCGCACATCAATCCGCTGCTCTCTGGCGAGGCCCGCGATGATGCGTACGCCGAGGCTGCCGGCGAGGGCGGACCGACCAAACGGCGGGCGCTCGATGCGAGCAGCCTGCTGCGGGCTGGGTTGCGAGTGAGCGAAGAGGCGTGTGCCACGCCGGTGGCGCGATGAATGGTCATGATACAGTTTATGGGAGCCTGGGGCATCAGTAGATGGTGACCGCATAGCGGACACAGTTGGTGTCGCGGATCTCGCGGAGGCGACCAGTTGTCCGCAGAATGTGAAGGATGGAGCGGCCGGTGCGGTCGACCTTGATGTGGGAAAAGTTGCGAATGTCGGCCTCGACAAAGAACTTTTCTCCCTCGGTCTTGCCGTGGATCTCATACGAGCGGTAGGCCTTGTACTGGTGGAGCTGGGCGTTGGACATGGCCCTCGTCGACGTCGCCATGAGCTCGTACTTGGACTGGATAAAGGCCGACAGCTCGGCAGCGGCGGCGTTGATCTTCTCCTTGGTCAGCCGGCCGCGGAGGTAGTGCGGGATGGCGTCGATCTCCTCGTCCTCGAGCGGCTCGATCCAGACCTGGTCCGTGCCGGTGGCGTCGGCGGTGTCAAAGATGGACGAGGGGCGGACCGACGAGCCCATCGATGAACGGAGCGAGGAGCGGAGCGAGCCCGGGCCTGCCGCCGACGACCGCCGCCGCGACCCGCCCATCGAGCTCTTGCGGCGAGCGGTCCGCGGCGTCTTTCCGGCCGCTGGCCGGTTCCCTCCCATCGACGACCGCAGGGACGACCGCAGCGCGCGCGACTCGCGGGCGTTCGAGTTGGACGCATATCGCTCGGCCTGCGCTCCATCGTCGATCTCGGCAAGCTGAGGATCGACATACACCTTTTCGATGTGGCGAGCCGGGGCCTGGGCGGGTTTTGGCCGCGTGGCGCGAAGCGGGCGGGTCGGGCGGGCGGCAGCCACCGCAACGTCGACTGACGCCGCCTGCGCACGCATCTCGGCGCGGACCTGGTCCAGCTCGCTCAGCGCAGCCTCCTCGCCTGCGATGTACGCCTCTAGGTCCTGAATCTGGCCTTCCATCTCGCCGACTGCACCGTCGAGCTTGCTGAGAAAGGCTCCGGCATCGCTCGTCTCTAAAGCCCCCCCCCTCCATGACAAGCAGGTGAGTGAGACATGGTACGGGAAGGAGATGGGCGGGGCGGGGGGGGCGGGGGGGGGGGGGGGGGGGTTTGGGCGCGTACCTGAGGTACGGAACATCATGAGTCCCTTGAGGGCACGAATACGCTCGGAGAGAGCCTCCATGACGGCCGCAAAGGCATCGACCGAGTCCATGGCTGTGAGGGTGGTAGGGAGAAGTGTGGGGATGTGTAGAGCTTGGTCTTGGGCTTGGGGTAGGGTGGGGTGCGCGGGGGGTGGTGGCGGGCAGCGCACCGCTAAAGTTTGAATGGTTTTTGGCATGACAAAGGCAGCCGGGGAGGAAGGGGGGGGGAGGGGTGAGTTTGGTGGAGATTCAAGATCTAGAAGTATGGCGGCCTGAGTGGGCGACAGAGCGGATCGCGTCCGTGTTTGTGTCCGTGCCTATGTTTGTGGTGTCCGTGTCCACGTCCGTCTTGTTCGTGTTCGCGTTTGTGTTTGGGGTGGCCTACGTCGTTTGCTGTGACGCCTACTACTACTTGCGGATGACCTCGATGCCCATGGACCGCGCCGAACCGATGATTGAGCGGCAGAGGCCCTCCAGCGACTGGCGCGGGTCTGTGTGCTTGATCTTGGCGATCTCGTAGACCTGCTTGAGCGAGACTTGTCCAGCCACCTCGTGTCCTGGCTTGGACGCACCCTTGTCGATCCCGGCCGCCTACACAGCTCATCATCCGCCCGCGTGAGTACCATTGCGTCTGCAACCCGCATCATCGCCCTGTGCTAACACCGAGCCCAAACCTTGCTGCTCCAGAAAACACCAATCAAGAGCCATGAGCGAGCGAGGGGGGGGGGGGGTGCTCGCGGGCGGCGGCAGGCGGGCAAAGTAGGCCGAGGGCGAGGCGAGGCGACGCAGCACGATCCACCACGGGGCGAGCGAGGGCGGGGATAGGGGGGCACAGGGAGTGGGCATGGCAGGAGAGGGGCTGAAAGGAGAGGGACGTACGCGCTTGAGGAAGAAGGAGGTGGGAGGGGGACCTGTGGTGAACTCAAAGGTCCTGTCCTCGAAGACCTTGACGACGACGGGCACGGGCGTGTCCTTCACCAGATGCCCCGAGCGGGCATTGAAGTCCTTGCAGAACTCCATGATGTTGACACCGGCCTGACCGAGGGCAGGGCCTGTCGGTGGAGCTGCAGATGCGCCGCCTGCAGGGATACGCAGCTTCAGCAGGCTCTTGAGGGCTGCTGCCGCACGACGCGCCATCCTGTTGCCAGTGGGGGATGCGAAGACGAGAGTATCCCTCTGCGGGCTGGCGGGGGAGTCTTGGGACTGACACCAGCGGGTGACCACCTCCCCTTACTACGGCAGCCACGCCGGCGGCGACCACAATCAAGCTGCACCCACCATCGGGTGGGGTGGAAGACTCTACGCACAGCCCCGACGTGTACTTTTTATGTAGCAGTTCTTCTAGATGTGTGGACATGCATGTGTACCGGCACAGACACTGGCCATCAGTACTGTTGACCGTCTCGTGTGCTGGTTGGTATGGCGGCCGGTTTGGCGGCCGGTTTGGCGGCCGGCTATCGCGCCAGGTAGAGGCCCGGGGGGGGGGGGGGGGGGGGGGGGGGTAACCCTAGCCTCAGCCTGGCCAGCTCACTCTGCACGCTGGCACGCACTCTCAACACCAAGGACAGCATGCGGCGCGGAAGAGTGTCGACGTCTGCGAGGGCACTGGCCAACTCGGACGACCGGGTCTCTGTCTTTGTCCGTGTCCGCCCGCTGGTGGGCGTGGAGCTGGCCGGCGGGCCCGACGGCGGCAAGGCACACAAGTGCGTGGTGCTGGAGCCTGCATCAGCGTCGCTTGCGCTGGAGACGCCGTGGGATGCGCGGGTCTACTCGTTTGCCTACGATGCTGTGTTTGATACCACCACGCCGCAGGATGCGGTGTACGCCGCCGTCGCCGCCCCCGTCGTCGAGGCTGTCCTCGAAGGCCGCAATGGGACTGTCCTTGCCTACGGCCAGACCGGGACCGGCAAGACCCACACGCTGGCCAAGCTCGAGCCACTCGCCGAGGCCGGCATTATTCCGCGCGCTGTGGCCCACATCTTCTCCTACGCCGCCGCGCACCCTGACCAGGACGTCCGTGTCGTTCTCTCGCTGCTCCAGCTCTATCGCGACGCGCCGCAGGACTTGCTCGCTCGCCGCGCGCCTGACACCGCCCCGCCGCTCTCTATCCGCCAGCTCAAGGGCGGCGCCGTCTACGTCCAGGGATTGTCCAAGCATCCGGTCGACTCGGTCGACGCCGTCCTCGAGCTGCTCGACATTGGCTACGCGCGCCGCGCTATCGAGTCGACCCGGCTCAACGATGTCTCGTCGCGGGCGCACACCATTCTGCGGCTCGAGGTCTCGCGACGCGACCCATTTAGCGGCTCGCGAACCCACGGCGTCTTTACTTGCGTCGACCTTGCAGGCTCGGAGCGAGTCAAAAAGTCGCGCTCCCGCGGCGCCCGTCTCGACGAGGCCAAGTTTATCAACAAGTCGCTCACAGCGCTCGGCAACGTCATCGCCTCGCTCGCCGACCCCGGTGTCAGCTACATTCCCTATCGCGACTCCAAGCTCACCCGCCTTCTCCAGGACTCGCTTGGCGGCAACTGCGTCACCGCCCTCATCGTCAACATTGGGCCGGCCGTGACCTCGGCCCACGAGTCGGTCAGCTCACTGCAGTTTGGCCAGCGCGCCATGCGGGTCGAGGCCCGCGCCCACATCAACTACGACGAGACCGACGCTGACAAGTCCATGGCTGCCCGCCTCGCCTCGGCCCACGCCGAGCTCAACGCCGCCCGCGACCGCATCCGCGCCCTCGAGCAGGCCAAGTCGCGCCTCGAGGCCCGGCTCCACGCTGTCGCCACCTCGCCCGTCCGCCGCGTGGTCTCACCCTCTCGCTCCGAGTTTGAGCTCCTCGAGACAAACGCCCAGCTCGAGCATGAGATCGAGCTGCTGGTGGCCGAGAACGAGGCGCTCCGCGCCCAGATCCGAGCCTCGCCGGCGGCTTCTCCGTCACGCCGCGTCTCGCCGGGCAAGGCCGACGCTGTCCTCCGCGCTGCCGACGCTGTCGCCGTCCGCGCCCGCGACGCGCTCGTTGCCGCCGCCCGCGAGCGCCAGGCGCTAGCCCAGCTCGCTGCGCTCTCGCCGTCGGCGTTCCGGCCTCCGCTGAAGGAGGCGGTCCGCACGGCCCCGCCGCTCTCACCTGCCCAGGTTGCGCTCGTGGCTTCCCCAAGCGCCGGCGCCGCGCTCTGGTCGTTTGACGACGATACGTCACCCGGCATCGATGCCGTCCGGACCTCGACGCTCAACCCGACCACGCCGCCGCAGCGGCCGGTTCCGCTCGAGACCGCTACCCCGCTCACTCCGGCACAGGCTCCGCGTCGGGCCTCCTCGTCGTCGACAGCGTCGTCGCCTCCGCAGGTCAAGACTCCGTCGCACACCCACACCCACTCGCACTCGCACACTCGCTCGCGCAAGTCGCATTCGCGCAGCTCTCGCTCGCGCAAGTCGCGCTCGCGCAGCTCGCGCTCGCACAAAGCCAAGGCTAAGGACAAGAGCTCGTCATCGTCGCGTCGCACACATCATCACGGCTCATCGCACCGGTCATCACGCCACCGCAGCTCGCGGTCGTCATCGCATCGTCCCGCTCCCAGTCACGACCCACCCGCAAGCCACGCCTCGCCGTGGTACCGCGCACCGGTCGGCCTCGGCTCGGCGCCGTCGGAGTCGACCGGCACACCGTCCAAGGCCATTCGCTCCATCGAAGACGAACTCGCTGATGACGACCGGCGGCTTCAGTTTCTGGCGTCGCAGCACCAGCAGCAGCAGGAGCAAATCGGCCGTTCTCCGCTGCGGATCGCTACCGGCCGGGCGTCGGTCAACGCCGCGCCGGGCTCGGGTACGGGCCCGCTGGTCCCACGCCAGGACTCCCTCGCGTTTTGAATGAAAGGCACTGCTTCATTCGTCTTGTATAGTCACAAACAGCGTCGAGGCCGAGAGAGGCGCCGCCTTCAAATCTGACTCGGCCGACTCGTCCGAGCATGACAGCGACTCAAAGCGAGAGGTGTTCGCCACCAGATCATCATCATCGTCGCCGAAAGGCTCGCTCTCCAGAGCTGGCACCAGGCCGGTGTCGTTGCTGGCAGCTGCGACGTCAGGAGTGGCCGGTGCGTGGCTTGCGCTCTTGGCCGCAAAGTACTCGCCCATGCGTGAGTCAGGAATGAGCAGCGGGTCGGCGGCCTGCTGCCAAGTCGCGTCGGCGAGGCCAAGGAGCTGGGAGCCCGGGCCGTAGACTGTGATGGGCGCGGGAGGCGGAAGCGCCAGCAGGGGAGCACATTCCGGCGTGACGCCCGCGGCGTCGTCGGCGTCGTTGTCGGCGTTCGCCTGATACGGCGCTGCAAAGGGATCTGGTCGCCGAGTACCGTCATGTACCGCGAGAGGTGGCGGCCGCCAGAGGCCGCCGCCATGCCGCCGGCGAACGCTGGCCAGTTGATGGTCAGTGTGGCTTGCGTCAGTGTGCCGGTAGCCGGCGCGGAGAGCAGCCCGTTGAGGCGCAGGCCCATCATGCACGCCATCGACTGCAGGAGGAACGAAGCAATTGCAATAAAAATCTCGGCCACGCCGAGCGCAGCGTCAGTCCGCTCGTCTGGCGACTTGTCGTGGGTTGGCGTCAGGTCCTGAGAGTTGGAGCCCGAGTCGACAGGTGACGCGTACGAGACAATGGCTGCCAGCAGCGCGACAAGCGCCATGATGGAACAGCAGAGTGTGCACGACTGGATGCAGAGCCAGACCATGATGGTGATCTGCGACCGCGACCGCACCCCCACATAGCCAATCGTCACCAGGATCGGAGAGAGGACAGAGAGCAAGGTTTGCGTCGCGTCCTCGCCGGTGAGGTACGTGTACGCCACGTTGATCGCCATCTGCGAGACGCCCAGCAGAAAGAGGAAGAACAGCGTCCGCTTCAGGAACCCGACCGTGGCATCCACTGCGCTCACAGGCTCCTGCACCTCATTGCCATCCGCCGCTGGCGCGGCCGCGCCCAGCTCCCCGGTGCGGCGTTCACCCGGAGCCGCCGCCGCTGCCGCCACCGCCAGCGGGGCCGCTGCTCTGTCTGCTCCACCCAGACCGGCGCTCGGGCCCGTACTTGCTTGGGGTGCATCAGATGCACCAGCATAATCCATGCCATCATCGTCTTCTGAGAGGTACGCCGGGTTGGGCTGCGGCTGGAGTACGCCAGCCGGCGGCACGACCGGTTCTGTGTGCGTCGGCACCGCCAGCGGAGCGGTTGAGGCCCACGGCTGGCCTGTGTCCGAGTCTTCTGTCATTCTCCAGGACATACGTGGTTGTACGTAATGCTCAGACTCTGTTGCCAATGCCCTCTCTCCACCTTGCCCGTGATGCTCCTCGCCCGAAAGCCGGCTGCTTCCGCCCACCCTGCCCCGTGCCCCGCCACCGCTGCCGCTTCCACCGCCACCGACGGATGCCATGAGCAGAACGGGTATGTGTATGTGTGTGTGCGTGTGTGTGTGTGTGTTCGGGTCAAGTGTGATTATGGTTGTCGGGGTGGGTGTTTGGATGTGGTTGGGGTGGGTCGGTGGTGTGGTATGCGGGGAGGAGAGGATCTGGTTGGCACGTGAGGGCGTTGGTTTCCATTCATCATTGCTCACGAGTAATTATTATCTTCGGGCGGCGCAATTTTCCCTTTAGATGGGATGGAGGGGGGGGGGGGGGCACGTATGGGTCATGTATTCCGCTTCTTTTGGCCGCTGCCGGGACCGCGGCAGTCGGTAGCTGGAGAAGTATAGATTGGGCTGGTGGGTGTGGAGGTAGGCGTGGAGAAGACGAGGCCGATGGCGGAGGAGGCTGCGGATACGACCAGAGGCACCGCTAGGATGTAGCAGGAGACAACGATCAGAGCAAAGGTTGGCCCGAAAGAGAGGGTGTCAATGGAGAGGTTGACGATGCCGGTGCCGAGGTTGGCGAGGATGAAAAAGAGCAGCTGGTGGCCGTTGACAAAGGCCACAGCAGGCGAGATGGCTTGCTTCCACGCGCCGCGGCCGCCGTAGGCGTGGAGCGCGACGAGCGCCGCCAGGAGCGAGACGTTGTGGGCCACGATCCACGCAATGTACGGCCCATTGGCCAGGCGGCGCGAGGCCTGCAGACCAAAGCCAAGAACCAGACCGGCATATACGGCCCAAGCGGCAGCGGCGATGGCAAGTAGCCGCCGCGGCGACGCCAGGTTCCGCCCAGCACCCACGCCCATGCCCAGCAGCAAGAGGCCGGCATAGCCGCCGAGCGAGTAGAGGCCCTCGCGGTTGGCGGCAGCAAACGAGGTAGTCCGCGACACCGGATCCGGGTCCAGCAGATACGCCTGCAGCGCACCGGAGTCGTAGCCGGTCAACGCCAGCTGGTAGGCAGCGGCGGCGGCGAGGCCGAGAGCGGCGGCGGCGGCGCGCGACATGCGCGGCAGAGTCCAAGCCACCACGAGGATGCCACAGAGGGTGTGGTAGAACGAGAGGTGGACTCCATACTCGGAGACATGCTCCTGGTAGCCAATGGCCTTGTGGACAACCAGGCGGATGTTGGCCATGACCAGGAGTGGCGCGAGGTTGGCGACAAAGGCACCCAGCGTGGCCTTGCGCTCCGGCGGCGTGACCATGCCCTTGGAAAAGACAAACGATCCCACGCCCACATCCATCAGCGAGACACCGTGGACTTCGGTCTTGGCATACATCCGCGGAAAGGCGTCAAAGTCGACGGCGAGGATGGCCACCGCCGTCGCCACCATCACCATAGCCCGGTACGTCGAGAGTGCCGCCACCTTCCCACGTGCCACAGGCACCAGGCCGAGGCGACCGCCTCCAGCCCACGCGCATACTGCAACAGCAACAATTACTCCTGCTTGCAGCAGGCCCGGTGGGAGCAGGAAGACCCGGACCGCGTACGCCGCCACCGGCCAGCGGCTCATAGCCATCGACGCCGCCGCCGCCACAGGGAGGACCAGCGAGACCGCACAAACGACCCAGAGTGGTGAGCCGCTGAGCCCAGCCACGTGTGCCTCGCGGGCCTCTCGCCATGCGTCGTCCATAGGAGGATGGCGAGTGAGGTGCGTGGTTTGAGTTGTGATCGTGTGTGTGTGTGGCCAAGTGCGAGCGAGTTGGCTCGGACTGGGCAGGGCAAGACACTTGGTGAGCCAGTTCAATGGTCGTTGTTGTCGGATGGGGCGACGGGCGCAATGGAGAACTCGGCGAGGAGGCCATAGTGGTCCGAGAGCGTCAGATCAGTATCAGGGACTCGCTCTTCTCTGCCGATGATCTCCATGGCGGTGACTTCGAGAGCCTGCCCTGGCGCTCGGCCGCTGCCATCATCGGCCGGGGCGAGTGGAGCCGACAAGAGCATGCGATCGAGCCGCATCTTGCGCTTGTCAGTCCCGAGGAGCATTGCCTGAATGAGCTTATTTGTCTCGCCATCCCAAGTGCACGAGGCTGTGAGTGGCACCTCCTCGTTGACGGCCAGCCATGCGTCGGCGTACGGAGCTGCAATCATAGTGTTCTCACCCTCGCTGTGCATGTTGAGATCGCCGACGATGAGCGCTTGGTGTACACCGAGGACTCCCGGCCCATCGCCCCCGGTCGGTGATGTGCCAAGCGCAAAGAGCCGGAACAGATCTCGGAGCTGCTGTCGACGCTGCGCAATCTCCTTCACTCGCGACGCAAGGTGGACGCCGCACACGCCGAGGACAAGGCCGGATGGCAGCGCGATCCTGACCACCACCACCGGCCGTGCTGCCTTTTCCTTGATCCTGCACCGCTTGCGCAAGAGTAGCATCGAGTAGACCTTGTGGACCGATATCACAGGTATGGAGTGGGCGACAAGGACGAGGACACCGTGCGGGTGCAGCGCCTCCCCGTCGACCTCGGTGAGCCGAAAGTTGGCCTGCAGGTAAGGATCGGCTACGACAAGAGCGACAAACTCGGGCGTAGCCTCGTTGAGCACGATCACATGCGCACCAAGCGTGGCAAGCCACGCCACAATGGCCGTGTGCCTCTCAGGTGTGCGTATCACACCCGAGACCCACTTCTCAAACATGTCCATGAGCACGTTGAACGAGACGACGCGCAGCGGATCCTCGGCCGAAAGACCACCATCCAACTGCGCGAGCGCCGGCGTCCACGCATCGATCTCAGGCTCCCAGGCCCACCCGTGAGCAGGTAACGACTGAATGGCGTCCGGATCGAGACCCGAGCCGATCTCGGAGCCGTCATCGGACCACGACGGCGCGTCGTTGCGGTGACCAAACACGGCTTCGCTCACACGTGAGCTGCGCGGTTCGGTCCGCGGCGCGTAGACCAAAGACATGCCCGGAATGGCCATGGCGTAGCCGGTTGCATTGAACAGTGCCTTGCGGAGTGTAGCCATACCGTTGCGGCGGTGCGTGTTGGCTGGCCAAACCAACAGCGACAGCGAGGCAAGTGAGTGCGTGTCTGTGCTCGCCTGTTGTTCACTACTCGGACGAGACGGGCTACAGCTGCAGATCGACGACCGAGACAGCCGACTTGGTCGACGAGGCTGATCCCTGCGAGGAGAGTGAGGAGCGGCGCGACGACGACGACGGCTTGCGGCGTGCGCCACGGCCACGGCCGCGGCCGCGGCGAGTGGCCGAGCGCGAGCCTGAGGCCGAGCCTGAGGCCGAGCCTGAGGCCGAAGCCGAACGCGAGCTGGTGCGGCCGCGGGGGGCCGACTGACCGCGGCCACGACTGCGTGAGCGGCCACGAGAGCGCGGGCGCGAGCCCGACGGCGGACGAGTGGCCGAGGTCGGGCGTGAGCCAGAGCGGCCACGGGATGACGACAACGACCGCGACGACGAGGCCGAGGTCGGGCGAGCAGGAGTCCGTCGGGTGCGACCGGGATCTCTCGAGTCGCGCGACGACGAGCTGGAAGAGTGCGAGCGCGAGCGGGAGCGCGAGGTCGAGCTCGCCGGTGTGCGACGGGTGGCATCGGCGTCGCCGCGGGCGAGCGGATTACGGATCGGAGCCGGCTCACCCGGCGGGAGGGCGATGCCGAGCATGATAAGGTCAGCCTCGATGGTGGCGGCGAGGGCGGGTGAGGCGGCGACGAGCGACTTGAGCGACGCGAGCATGTCGGCGTTGAACGACTTGAGCTCGCGGAGAAGAAAGTCACGCTCCTCAATAGTCTGCTCGTCGGCTGGCGCGCCTGCGTCAGCGCGGTGCGACTTGGCGGCGTCCTTCATGGCCTTGACGGCGCGGGCCTCCTTGGCGGCCTGATCGGCAAAGAGCGCGTCGTAGTCGGCCAGCTCGGCGTTGGCGCTGTCGTAGTCTGCAAGCATGGCGGCGTGTGTTGACTGCCACTGGCTAAGCGTGTCTTCGAGCGCGGCGAGCTCCTCCTGCATGTCGCGGACCTGGCGGCGCTTACGCTTGTAAGTGTCGACAACAGCACGGAACTGGTCCTCCTTGGCGATCTTGGCCTCGTACTCTTCTGAGGACGAGTCGACCTTGCGGAGTGAGGCCTGGAAGTTCTCGTTGGAGGCCGAGAGGGCGGCCATGGTCGCCTCGAGGGCGGCAATGTCTGCTTCGGCCGTCACAATCTTGGCATTGATCTCGTCACCCTCACGAAGCAGCTTTTCGCGGTCTTGGGCAGCCTTGATGACGTAAAACGCCTGCGAACGCTCCTCCTCACCAGGCGCCACGGCAAACTTTGTGGAGAGAATGTCGTACTTGGACGAGAGCTTCTCGATGCGGACGAGTCTGTCGCGGAGCTCGAGCTTGGCGCGATGGCGCTCCTCCTCTGCGACCTTGGCGCGGGCGCGGAGGGTGTCGGTCTCGGCCTTGATCTCCGCCATGCGTTCGATCATGGAGAGGCGGAGCTGCTCCTTCCGATTCTCGAGGCCAAAGACTTCATCACCGCGGGCGGCCAGAATCTCGCCCATCTTCTTGACGTCGAGTTTGAGGAGATTGACCTGGACCATGAGCTCCTCCTTGCGCTCGACGGCAGCACGGACGATGCGCTCGGCCGAGGCGTTGTCGAGCTGCAGCTCTTCGATGCGTGTAGTGAGGCCCGAGGCCTCCTTGGTGCCGGCCTCGAGCGCGCGCTTCCCGCGGCGGGCTTCGTTCTCGGCCTTTTTGAGCTGCGACTGAAGGAGCGCCTTGACCGAGTTCTGCTCGTCGAGCTCCTTCTGCAGCTCGGCGATGCGTGCATTGAGCTCGATCTTCTCCTCGTCGGAGCGCTCGCCCTGGGCACGCGAGACCTTGCGCTCGAGCTGCTGCAGCTGAAACTCTTGGTTGTAGATGAGCTCTTGCTGCTTGAGCGACTGCGCGTCGAGCTTGTTGATGGAGGCCAGGAGGGTCTTCTTGGACGTCTGTGCCCCTTGGATCTCCGCAATGCGGTTGGACTCAGTCTGACGGAGCTTGAAGAGCACCTGCGACTCGCGGAAGAGCGTGTCCTTCTGGTCGTGGATGCCCTTGTCGAGCTTGGCCAGCCGGGCCTCCTCAGCCTCGTGGTTGCGCTCGATGGCGGCGACGCGGTCCTCCATGGACATGGTCTCCAGCGACGACTGCTCAAAGCGGACACGGGCGGCCTCGCGGGCAACCTTGCGGGCCTCGATGAGAGTCTTGCCCGAAGCCAGTTCCTCGGTCAGGGCCTTGACTTCAGCACGCTTGGCGAAGAGATCGGACGCGGTGCCGGTGACGTGGGCCTTGAGCGTCTCGATCTGGTCCTGCATCTCGGTCACAGCCGCCCTGCCGTCGAGAATAGCGATGCGGAGCGCGCCGACGTCGCGGTTGACGGCGTCGGTCTCCTTTTGCAGGGTGGCGTTGGCGGAGACCTCGGCCTCGTGAAACTCACGCTTTTCGGCCACCACGCGCTCTTTGGCTCGGACGGCGCCATTGACGTCGGCGAGCTTGGTGGCTGTCGACTCGAGCGAGCCATCGCGGGCCTCGACGGCGGCCAGCGCTTCTTCGAGCTGCACAATGAGGTTCTGCCGCTCGGCATGGAGTGCGCGGAAGGCCTCGGCGGTCTTGTCGAGCTCGATCTGCGCCGCCTGGGTCTCGGTCACCTCCAACTCGAGCGCCTTGCGCTTGGCCTGGACCGCTTTGGCCTGCTTCTCGACCCGGAGCGTGAGCTCGCGAACCTTGGCGTCGTCGATCTTGGCGTATTTGCGGAGCAGGAGCGAGTCCTCCTCCTTTTGGCGGGAGGCGACAAGCCACTGGTCGAGTTCGTCCTGGTCCCAGTTCATCTGGTCACGGATGGCCTCGACCTTTTTCTCTCCCTTGAAAATGGCGTTCTTGGTCCGGTTGATGCGCTCGCGCAACTCACGTGCCCGTGCCTCAGTCTTGCGCAGCTCAATGTTGAGCCGCCCGGTCTCGCGCTCCGCCAGCCGCTTCATGTGGTCCTCGGTCTCGGTCTCCTTGTTCTTGGCCGCCAGCAGCTTCTGCGAGCTCGCCAGCTCGGCACGTACATTCTTGAGGTGCTCCAGCATGACCCGAATCCGCTCGTGATTGTCCTCCACATCGTACGTGAGCCCCAGCAGCGACCGCTCCTTCTCCCGCAGCTCGGTGTCGAGCGCCTTGTTCTCGTCGTTGGCAAACGCCGGCAGCGCCTCGAACACGTCCTCCATGTCGTCGGCCATGGCCCTTGCTGTGCAAAGTAGTGGCTGTGGCTGTGTATATGTGGCTGTGTGCGCGGGTTCGCGTGGTGGTGGTGTGAGGAGGCGGTATATGTGGTGGTGTGTTGCCTCGCTGGAGGCTTCGGGGTTCGTGTGTGTGTGTGTGTGGTGGTGGTGACTTGGTGCTCTGGCGCCATTGCCCGCCACCCACCCGCCCGCCCACCCGCCAGCTCCGCCCGCCAGCTCCGCCCGCCAACCGACAACTCTGAACGAACGGCGACGGAGGCGGCCGCGCGACACGAAAATCGGGAACGAGAGCAAACCACCTCACCCCCCCCCCCCCCCCCCCCCCCTCCTGTGTGCAATCTTAATATGGCAGACACCGAGTTGGGCCGACATGGCGGACGGGGTCGGCCTCCACCGCTCATGGAGCTGGCTCAGACACGGGCGCCTGTCGACTCGACCGGCCAGTCGCAGGCAGAGAGCCCGCCGCAGGCGTACGCATCGCTCACGCTGGTCGAACTAGTTGAGCTGAAGGACGCGGTCAAGTCGGAGGTGCTGTCTCGCAAGGCACAGCACGCGCCGCCCGACGAGATCGAGCCGGTCCACGCCAAGTACCGCCAGCTGTCGGCACTGGTGGCACAGCGCAAGGCGTTCGATGCCACGGCAGCGTTCAAGCTACTCGATCCGCAGCGGACAGGCTCGGTCTCGGCCGATGCCTTTGTGGCTGCCGCGTTGGCCATGGGACCGTCATGGATAGACGGACGGCTGGCTGCCGGTGTGTTCGAGTCGATCGCTGCGCGTGCGGGGCGGCCGACGAGTGCGCCGCTGCCGCGGGAAGCGTTCAAGGCGTGGTGGATTGCGCTTGACGCCCGCGACCGCACCGGCGAGGCGCTCAAGCTCGCACTCGCCAACTCACTTCATGGCGTCCCTCCGTCGCCTGTCCCGTTGACGCGTGCTGGTGTCGTGGCCAAAAAGCAGGCGCTCAAGGAGCAGCTGGCGGCGCTGCGCGCCGCGCGGGCATCGGCCGAGCGCATCCTACCTGTCTATCTCAAGTACAAAGAGTACGCAGACTTGGCAGAGTCTGCCGAGCCAGCGGGCTGGAACGATACATCGGCAGCGTCGTCGAGCCGGCCGCGGCGGGCCGATGGCATTTCGGCCGTCTTTGACGAGTCGCGACTGAGCCTTGCAGTCTACTTTCCCTACTTTGTCGCCCTCTACTCGACGTCGCTAGTGGCGGTCTCGATCCATGCCATCCATCTGGAGTTACTTCTCCGCAAGATCCTGCAGCCGAATCATGACGATCCAGTCCTCACCCGCATCTTCCTCATCACGCGGGTCAAGATTCTCTCGTCGTCAACGCTGCTCACGCTCCTTGTGCAGCGGTATGACGCACAGCTCGCGCCCGACGTCGACGATCTCGAGTTTACCGCCGTCACCCTCCCTGCTATTCGCTCCAAACTCCTCTCGCTCCTCTGTGCATGGCTCGTCGGCTTTTACTCGGACATGGACGAGGCATGGTGCCATCCACCGGCCGAGGTCGACTCGAGCTGCATGGCGTCGCTTGTCGAGAGCGCAAGACCGACCGGAGAGAGCCAGACCGACGACGGCAGCTCGGACGAGCGCGGCCCCGTCTTGCTTGTCCGTGACGTGCTCCGTGCGTGGATCGACGTGCTCGAGACACGGGCCAGCGAGGTGAGCGGCGAGCTGGAGGACGAGCTCGCGTTTGTCATCCAGCTTGCGCGGCACAAGGAAGCGCATGCGGCGACCGAGTATATCAAGCAGTACGACCCACGGAGCTTTGCCCAGCACATTCCGCCGCCACTCCTCCCAGCAGAGCTTAACTCAATCAAGTCTGTCTTTGATGTCTCGCCGGTGGAGCTTGCACGGCAGCTGACGCTGGAAGACTACAAGGTGTTTTACTCCATTCGGCCTGCTGACTACCTCGCCAAAGACTCTGTGCCTGCAGAATCGACACAGGCGTACTCTGCGCGGTTCAACAAGGTGATGACCTGGTTTTCGTCGCGGATCCTGCTCGCTGAGAGCTGGACCGAACGTGCGCGGCTGGCGTGCAAGTTTATCGACGTGGCGCTCTGCTGTCGTGGGCTCGACAACTACTTTTCGATGCAGGCGGTCATTGTGGCGCTGTCGTCGGCCAACATTTCGCGGCTAGTGCGGCTGTTCTCGATGCTTCCGGACACGTACCGGGAGAAGCTGCACGACCTCGAGACGATGATGGACGTGCTGGGTAAGTTCAAGATCTACCGCATGCGGCTGAAGCAAACAGTTGCACCGTGCGTGCCATTTATCGCGCCATGGCTCGGCGACATCATCTCGACCGACGACGCGCAGGACACGTTTCTCGAGCCGAATGGGCTGGTCAACATCGACAAGCTCTCCATCATGGCCAAAGCCGTTGACGTGCTCATTAAGCTCCGATCGCCATACGCCGAGTATGCCATCCAGCCAATCGAGCAAGTGCTTGCGCTCCTGCAGGCTGGCGAAGTGCTCGACCAGACGGGCGGCCGGGCACGGTCGCTCGAGCTGCAGGCACGCGGCGCCAAGCCCAAACCAGGCAAGCCGATCAGCTACGAGGATCCGACCTACGACCCATCGACCCTGACCAAGGCTACGTTCTGGAACCAACCTGAGGGCGAGCCGGTGCTACCGGACAAGCTGGCAGCAGCGGCAAGCACTTCCGGGTTCTACGATGGTGCCGGCGGCCAGTTTGATGCTAACGTGGTGTACACGCCCGAGTCATACCCGAGTCCACTGGCATCGATCACGCCACCGCCGTTTGAGCTCGACCCGCTGCTTAAGCTTCATCCACTCGAGGTGGCACGCCAGCTGACGCTGGAGGACTTTGATGCGTTTGCCAACGTCGCGCCCGAGGCGTACGTGGCGTACGTGGTGGGTGGCGGCAAGGCCGAGAGCCAGCCCCAAGTCGACGAGCTCCTCACCCGGTACAACTATCGAGTGCGGTGGGCGACGTCGGCAGTGATCGGGCAGGAGGCATCGGCGGAGCATCGGGCGTGGACCATTTGCTTCCTCCTCGAGGTAGCACACGGCGCAAAGCTACTCAACAACTTTTTCACGGCGACCGCAGTGCTCCTCGGCCTACAGTCACCCGCCATTCAGCGGATGACCGAAACCTGGGCCGCCGTCCCGCACGCCATCAAAGTCCAGCTCCGCGACAAGCTCTTGCCACTGGTGGATCCAACTGAGAGTTTTGCAGCGTACTTTGCGGCCATCGATGGCATGCCAGCACCACTAGTGCCAGCCATCCAGATCCACCTGCAGGTTATGACGGCTCAGGTGACCAACGCGGCGGCGGACGGCAGCGCCGAGGAGCGCGCCAGCGTGCTGGCGGACCACGTGCCGCAGCTCTCGGCAATGTCCGAGTTCTCGTACCACTTGCACCGAGTCGAGCCGATCATGGCGGTCATCAACTCGATCTACGTCCACAACCATGCCAACGTCTCGTACGCGCGGTCACTGATGCTGGAAGACGCGCCACCGCCCCGCGGCTCGTTCTCGGCCAAGCCGGTGCCGTACGAGCGTGTGCTGGGCAACCAGCCGGTGTAGGACTGCGGTTGTGTGCAGGGTCGTGTTTGTTCACAGTTCCTTTTCAACAAAGGCATAAATCTCACGCTCCTTCGAGTTAGCGAGCTGGCGGATGTAGGCGACGTTCTCGGACGGGTCCTCGCTCAGCACAAGCGTGGTCTTGACCTTGCCGTTAGAGCCGGTGGCGGCAGCGGGCGGCTTAGCGGGTACAGACTTGGGTGCAGAAGTGGCAGCCAAAGCCGGATTGGTCTTGGCCTTCTTGGTGGCCTTTGGAGCGTCGGATGACGACGACGAGGACGACGAGTCTGATGAATCTGAAGAGTCCGACGAGGACGATGACGACGATGAGGAGGAGGCCGACGAGGCAGATGCAGAGGCCGAGGCGGAGGCAGAGCCCGAAGCCGATGCAGAAGCAGCGGCACGGCGCTTTGCAGTGGCAGGCGTAGCAAGCGCAGCAGGCGCGGCGGGAGCAGAGCCGTAGTCACCGAGGTGATGAGCGTCTGCGCCGACGTAGACATGGTGGGAGGCGACGGTGACGTGATTTGCGGGGAAGAAGCCTGAGTGATCTCCGCGGACACCAAAGAGCCACGAGGGCGACGAGGTGGTCTTGATGTCGTCGATGGTACAACCGAGCTCGAGCGGAAGCTCCTCGTTGCGCTTGGACTTGAAAGTCTGGATGCAAGTGCCGCGGGTCGAAGTGGAGAACGGCAGATCAACAATGTCCGACATAAAGGCGAGGCGGTCGACGTCCTTGGAAGAGAGCCAGTCGTTGAGGGCCGGAGAGTAGCGGTGGATGGGTGGAAAGGTGGTGCGGTTGGAGAGGTTCTGCAACACCTTGGAAATGAGGATGAGGAGCTTGCGGTTGGGAGCCGGGCGCGGGTCGTAGCCAAATCGCTGCGACTGGTTGAGGATGGACGGGCAGATGAGGCGGAGGAAGAGGACGCCGCCAATGATGGTCTCAAACTGGCCAAAGCGGGCTTCGGCGGCGATCATGAGGATGTGACAGGCAATACGAACAATGATGGGACACGCGCGGACCGCCGACGGCGCAAAGATGGATGCGACAAAAACGTCGAGTACCGAGACAAGCTGCGAGACGAGGGCATCAAACTGAGGCCCTGGCATCTCGTCGAGAGCAAGCGGGTCGGTGAGAGCGACGAGAGCCGGCGCAGCGGCGTTGAGGGCGGCAAAGCCCGGGGCACAGACGGTGTGTGTGTAGTCGTCGCCGACGGCGGCGAGGAGGGCGGTGAGGACCTTTGGGCCAAACGACGAGCCACGCATGAGCGAGGTGGCCATGTCGAGCGGGGTGCGCTCGACCTCAAAGGTGATACAGAACTCGACGAGAGTGACGATGGCCTTGCGGGCGTCGTAGAGGCAGATGAGATGCGGGACAAGGAGCTCCATCTCCTCGCGGGTGCAGACTGAGGCGAGGATGCCGACGGTCTCTTCCGGCTTTGCGAGGAGCTTCGAGACAAACTCGTCGTCGGTCGACTTGAAGAGTGAGTCGAGGATGAGGGCGCGGTGCGGGGTGTAGATCTTGAGGACGGGCTTGGCGGTGAGCGAGGCAACGCGGCGCGAGACGTCAGAGAACCACTCGGGGACCTCAGAGGTCTTGGACGACGAGTGCCGCTTCATGGTGCCCATGAGGCGGGCTTCACCCATGCGCTTAAAGTCGTTGTAGATGTCAGGGAACTTCTCAAGCATCGATTCGCACGCCTCCTTGGTGAGGACGGCGAGATCCACCTGGGTGAGGGCACGGACGGTGGCGGTCCGCTTCTTGGAGAGAAACAGGGCGATTTCGCCGAAAAAGGCACCAACGCCGAGGCGTGGGTTCTCGCGCGGCTCGACGTCCTTGTCTTTCTTGCGCTTGGAAGTGGATGGCAAGATGATCTCGACCTCGCCCGAGGTGATAAAGTACATGCACTTGCCGCGCTCGCCCTTGGACACAATCGTCTCGCCGGGATTGTAGTACTCGATAGCCATGCGCCGGAGCATCTGGGCGACAAACTGGGTGGCGGCGCGCTTCTTGCGGACCTCGGCCGACGAGTTGGATGCAATGGTGGGCACAAAGTTGAAGACTGAGGCAATGACCTTGATGAGGACTCGCATGAGGGTGGCGAGCTCGGCGTTTTCATCGCCGGTGAGTGTACACGTCGGCGTGGCCTGGACCACCGAGGTCGACGCGTCGCGCACGTGGCGCAAGTGACGCATGAGCTCAGCGCGGGCCGACGGCTCCGAGTTGGCCAGGGCCTTGCCTGCACCGAGCACCTCCTTGATGCACTTGACAAAGGCGCGGAGCGCGCCTTTGACGTTGTCGACATCCGAGGCAAAGACGACGGCGGCGAGCTTGCCGGCTTGCACGACAAGCGCCTGGCACGAGAGCATGGCACGGGCGACAGTCGAGATGACCTCGTCGCCATCTTTGAGCAGTGCCTGTGACTCTTGCAAGCTCTCCTGCATGGAGACGAGATGGAAGAAGAGGAACTGGAAGAGCGGCGTGGTCTTGGCCTCTGCGGCCATCTGCGACTCGACGGCGGCAATGGCCGCCGAGCGGGCAGCCTTTGTCAGCGAGAGTCGCTTCTGTAGCGGCGTGAGGTTAGCATCTGCCACTGCCAGCGATGGCACCGAGCCGTTGAGGTGCGGTGCCGACGACGAGCGGGAGACTGGTGGCGGGACCAAGCCGTTTGCCGAGGTCGGCGAGCTGGTGTCAGGCAGGTGCGCACCGAGCGGCGACGGCGACGGCGAGTCGTCGCTCTCTCCGTCTTCCGTGACGATAGTGAGGTGGGTTGGCATAGCAGGTACCTCCTGTCGATGAGAAGAGAATGAGGTGGTGGTGAGTGTGTGAGGGTGCCACGGTTGGTTGGTTGGTGGGTGGGTGGGAGGGGGGGAGGGAGGGAGCGTACCACAATGGTGGCCGACTTGACCATCTCCTGTTGAAGGATCTCGGAGACCGAGTCGAGGGCCATTGCGGCTGTGTATGTCTGTATGGTATGTGTATGGATGTGCGAGAGAGAGAGTGTGTGTGTGGTAGTGCGGGCGTGAGACGTGTGTGGGTGTGGGTGTGGGGGGGGGGGGGGGGGGGGGACGGGGCTGAGGCCGGAACACTGAACTCTACTCTACCTCCCCTC
>NW_013657674.1:177923-194373 GCF_000142905.1 Thecamonas trahens ATCC 50062 | reverse complement strand
CGACCAAACGAGACCAACCGACGTACACCCTCCCTCCCTCCCTCCCCCTCCCCCCCCCCCTCCCCCCCCCCCCCCCCCACCCTCCCTTTCCTGTATCATGCTGAGGTTGGTGTGGGAGCGACTGACTGAGGTTGCGTTCTCGCCTCGGTGGTGGTTGGTGGTGGCGGTGGTGGTGGGGCTCGCTGAGGTTGTGCTCAACGCGGTGGTGGTGGCCAAGGTCCCGTACACGGAGATCGACTACACTACATACTGTCAGCAGGTTGCGTTGGTTTCTGGTGGCGAGCGTAACTATCTGGCGCTGCGTGGTGATACCGGGCCGTGCCCGTACCCCGCGGGGTATGTGTGGGCGTACACGGCGCTTTGCTCGGTGGCCGATGGGACCGACGGTGTGGCCTCGCTGCTGCCCATCCAGATCTTCTTTGCTGGCCTCCATGTGGCGACGTATGGTCTGGTGGCGTACATCTACAGTGTGGCTGGGCGGGCGCACAAACACGACCACCCGGCGCTGAAGCTCTTTCCGCGGCGCGGCGCAGGCGAGGCCATCCTCCCGCCGCTCGTCCTCGTTCTCCTTGCGGCCTCACACCGGATCCACTCGATCTTTGCACTGCGACTGTTCAACGACCCAGTGGCCATGTTCTTTGTCTACGCCTCGATCGCGGTCCTTGTCTCCCGTGGCTCCGACTACTTGGTCATGGCGCTGTTCTCCCTCGGAGTCTCGGTCAAGATGAACGCGCTCCTCTTTGCGCCTGCGCTCGGCATCATCATGGTCAAGCGCGTGGGAATGCTGTGGACGATCCCACGGCTGGCGGTGGCGGCAGCGGTCCAAGTCGGCCTCGCTTGGCCGTTCCTCACCGCCAATGCCGAGGGCTACATCGGACGCGCCTTTGACCTCTCGCGGGTCTTTGAGTACAAGTGGACGGTGAACCTCAAGTTCCTCCCAGAGCCCATCTTTGTTTCCAAGACAACGGCGGCAGTGCTTCTTGCTGGACACGCTGGTGTTCTGGCACTCTTCATCCTCACCCGGTGGCTCCACGCGCAGGGCGGCGGGCTCGCGGGCGTGTGGCGGCTGCTGCGGACTGCGCCGCCAGCCGATGCGCCGCCACTCTCGCCGTACCACATGGTACGCATGCTCTTTGTCTCCAACTTTATCGGCGTCGTCTTTGCGCGGACGCTCCACTATCAGTTCTACTCGTGGTACTTTCACACGCTCCCGTTCCTCCTCTGGGCGACGCCGCTCCCTCTTGTGGCCCGCCTCGCCATTTTCGCCGCCATCGAGTACGCCTTTAATGTCTTTCCGGCCACCACCGCTTCGTCAGGCATCCTCGCTGCCGCCCACACCCTCCTTCTCGTCGGCCTCTTTGTCGGGCCTGCCGAGGGCGAGCGGCTCTGCCGCCATGACGACTGCGGTTCCCGGCGCAAGCTCGAATGAACTGCACAGCCTCAGAGCGCGTCTCCAAGCCCAACACCCGACTCGGTTATGGCTGGAGGGCGGGAAGAGGCACCGGCACAGCGGCAGCTGCGCTTGCATATAGAGCGTGCCAAGCGGGTGCAGCGGGTTCTGATGGGTATGCTGGTTCTGGCCCTGGTGACCGGCGTGGCGGGGTGCTCGTCGGCGCGGCGCTGGTGTACGGCGACGTCGAGTTTGGCCTCGGCCTGCTCACCATGCCGATTCCCGGCGCGCTCATCGTCTTTGGTCTGGTGGTCTTCCTGGGCGCGCTCTGCCTCACCTACCTCCTTGTGTGGCATGAGACGGCGTGGCATGTCCATGTAGTGGCAGCAGGCCTCGCCTTTGTTGCCTACGCCGCCGTCGCCGCCGTCGCCTGCGCCGCGCTCTGGCACTCGCGGCATCTTGCGCAGGTGATGCAGAACGGGTGGGAGGAGGCCTCGCCGGATGTCCGCGACAAGATCCAGGCCAAGTTTGCATGCTGCGGCTGGAACTCGTACGCCCATTTGCCCGGGCCGTCGTGCAATGTCAACGACGCCACCCGCCCGGCATGCTCCTCGGGCGTTCTCGCCCACACCTCGCTCCGCCTCCGCATGTTTGAGGCCACGGCACTGGTGGTCGGCCTCATGCTGGCAGCCATCATCCTCCTTCTTGTCGCCTACGTTGTCGAGACCCGCGCCGCTCTTGATCTCCGTCACGAGCTCTCAATCGAGCTCTCAGGCCAGTACTCGAGCAGCCAGGCGCCCGCAGCCAAGCCTACAGAATCCAGAAGCCGCAGCACCAAGGGTACTACCACGAGCACTGCCGTCGATGCCGCCTTGTAGCCGAGCGTCGCCCAATCGTATGGTTAAACAGGAAGCGCGGGCAGAGAGTTGATCATGCGGTTGACGCCAAAGTAGGCGACGGATGTTGCGGACGGCAGGGTCGCCGCCACGCTCACGACACTTGTCGTCCTCCCCCCTCCTGAGACCATGACGCACCAGCCACCACAGTTCCAGACCGCCAGCTCGTACGAGATGGTCATGGGCTTTGTGCACGCGGTGGACTGGTCTGAGCCGTGGCTGCTGGCGGTGGTGGGTGGCCACGTGGCGGTGGCACTCGCTGCGCTCACCTCGCGCAGCTCGCAAGTCGGACAAGCGAGCATCTACGTCCTCGCACTCGGCATCGTGTACAGCATGGAGCGAATCAACAAGTGGGCAGCCGACAACTGGGCCTCGTTTGCCTCGCAGAACTACTTTGATGCCAACGGCGCGTTCCTCTCTATCATCGTTTCGGCTCCGCTCCTCCTTATCTGCCTGGCTATGCTGCTCTGCTCCCTCCGCGAAGCGGCTGGTCTGCTGTTCAAGGTTGGTAAGGCCCGCGCCCGTGCCCAGATGGCCGCAAAGGCTCGCGCGGCAGATGCTGCGGCTGGCGGCGCCGGTGCGGCTACGCAAAGTTGAGCGCCTTGGCAACGGGCTCGGCGGCAGGGGCATTGTCGTTGTCGTCGTCGTCGTCGTCGTCGTCCTCGGCTGCCCTCAGCGAGTTGAACCGGATAGACGGCTTGGCATGCGTGTGGCTGATGTGCGGCGTGAGGCCGGAGCGGACCCGGCGCGACGGGGTGTTGGCTGCGCGCGCCCGAAGAAGTGCGATGGTGGTCGGTCGCTGCGGCTTGCGGGCTGTCGACCGCGAAGCCTTGACCCGCGAGGCCGGCGTCCGCAGCAGCGAGCGGCCAGCGCCGGTCTTGCGGCGCGGGGTAGTGTACGGGCTCCCGGCAGGTGTGGCGATGGGTGTGCCGGGGTTGTTCTCTGCACCAGCACCGCGGCGCGGCTTGGTGCGCGGCGTCTGCGGCGCTGGACTGGCCGTGTTGATGGCTGCGCGCTTAAGCGGAGTCCGGCGTGGAGTGCTTGTTTTCCAAGAATACGCAATAGGCGGCGCCTCCTACCCGCTTGAGCGAGACCGATGAGGCCATGGCGCGGCGGCGCAGTGCCGCCGTCTGCGACGGCTCGTGGAACGGGCGCGGCGCCGACCACCAGGCGGCGTTGTCGGCGGCGAGGGCAGCATCGGCCGCCGCCCGCGACTCGGGCGATAATGAAGGCGAAAGTAGCGAGGCTGACGAGCCGCGCCGTCCACGGCGGCTATCGGGCGTTGATGGCGAGCCGAGCGCCGTGTCGCCGGACAAGAAGGCCGTTGTCTGCGGCGAGCCGGTGAGCTCAACGTACTGTGGACAGTCAAAGTCGAACAGCGGGTCGTGTGTGCGGCATGGGGTCGAGTCGAACAGCCGAACCTGGTCCCATTCCATGGCTAGCACAGGAGATAGACAGCAAGAGAGAAAAAGAGCGAAGAGGGGGTGAGTGCAGTGTGGTGAGGAGTGGTGGCCTGGGCGAGCGTTGAGTGGCGTGGAGCTGCGCTGGTCTGCGAAAGTTTGATTTTTTCGTCCGCCCGCCGCTTGACACGGCCATCGTCATCAATTCGGCTTGGCGGGCACGGTGGGTGCAACAGCTGCGAGGTTCAAAGGAGAATAAGCGGTGTTGATGTTTTGCGTGGTTGGCTTGCCGCGTTGAGAGTCTGGGTCGACTGCGGGGGCGCGATGGCCGGCGTGGCAGCCGAGAGCGCCGAAAAGTCAAAGACGCCCGGAGCTGGAGCTGGAGCTGCGGCAGGTGGCGCAGCAGCTGGAATGGAAGCGGGTGGAGCGGCAAGCGCGGCAGCAAAGCCGGACGGTCCGCTGCTGGTACCCGAGGTGGCACGAGACGAGGCAAAGGCGGCGAAAAAGGCGTCATCGGAGACAGGCTGCGCGGTGGCAAGCGCAGGTGCAGGGGCAGGTGCAGGCGCGGCGGCAGGTGCAGAAAACATGTCGATGAGCGAGGGTGTGCTGGCAGCGGCGGCGGCGTTGGAGGCAAACTGCGACTCGAGCGAGGCCTGGGCCTCGGGCGATGTTGTGCCTGTGGCCGGGCGCGGCGGCGGGATGAACATGGCCTTGGCCTGATCAAAGTTTCGAGTCGAGGCGCGGCGGCGGCCAGACGACGGCGGCGGAGCAATCTTGCCGATAGGAGCCATGTCGCCGACGGTGGCCGAGCGGCCGGCACGGCTTGAGCGTGCCGGCCGGGCTGGCGCGCCGGCCGGCGGCGGTGTCTGGGCCGACGAGAACGTCTCGTCATCGGCTGTCTGTTCAAACTGGGCGCCAAACTCGGATGGATCCTGCGCCGAGGTCGTGCCGGCCTCGAGAGACTCGACGTACTGGTTCTCGCGCTTGAGATCCTCGAGTTTGTGGCGGATAAAGATGGAGATGGCGAGTTCGGCCTTGTGCGCATTGTCCTTGTTGGCCTTGGTGAAGACGAGCATGACCACCCGCTGGGTCGACTCGTACTGAGTCCGGCCTGTGAGGCCGAGGAAGCCCTTGACCACCCACGACGCGTAGTTCTTGATGAGCTCGTACGGCATGAACCATCGCTCGCCGCTCTTGATCTGGCGGATGTCCACCCCGTTCTTGTCGATTGTCAGCTCGGCATCGACCCGCGACCACTTGGAGATGACCAGCTGCACAATGCACGACACCGCGCGACAGGTGAGTGTAGGGAGGGATGGATGTAGGGAGGAGGGGAGGGGGAGGGGAGGGAAGGGAGCGACGTTCGACGTACCTTACAGGCAAAGGTGACCGGCTCGAGGGCAGAGGCGTCCATGGTAGTGGCGGTAGCAAGGGCAGCAGCACAGCACGACTATGCCTCACTCTGGCGAGATGTGTTGGGTGTGGTGGAAGAGAGAGTCAAGAGGGGACTCTTTGCTCAACGCTGGCGGCTCGAGGCTGTCTGTTCGAGGCTGTGTGTTGGTGCGGCTGGCCACCGCCGCCGAACCCGGCTGACCGCTTCCCTCACCCGCCCGTCACAGGTGCGTCGTTCTCGAGAACTCTCATCAGAGGGGAGGGGGTGGGGGGGGAGGGGGAGGGGGGGAGGGGGTATGAGGAACAGGGCCATGGTCTTCGCTGCTGTGGCTGCAGCAATAGCCACTCCATCACCACCCACGTCATCAAGCACGGCAAGTTATATACCGCCTTCACATGCCCTTGGATGTGATGATCCCCCCCCCCTCCAGCTGCTCCCTCTTTCGTCTCTGGTCGCATCGACGCCCAATTGAGCAAAGCCCCTTCGACCCCCCCCCCCCCTTCCCCCTACCCCACCCCCCTTCTCGGGCGCTCGCGCAACCCCCTTCCCACACACCTCACCCTAAGGCAACACACCTACATAGGATATATGGCGTCGCAGAGATACGGGTCGGACTCGGGCTCGTCGTCGTCGTCGGGAGACAGCGCGGGGCTGGGGGTCGGTGGGCAGCGGCCAGTCGTGCCGCCGCGGTCCGACACCGACGCAGGGGCTGGAGACGGATCGGGTGCGGGGCGCGGCGGCGTAGAGGGAGGCAGCTGTGGTGGGAGTGGTGGGAGTGGCGGTGCCGACGTGCTGCTACAGCCGCTGATTGCGCACAAGCGGATGGGGCTCAAGGCAAGGCGGGCACGCGGGCATTTGCAGCTCAAGCCGACCACGCTGGCTGGGACCAAGCCGATGCGGTCCGCGACGTCGCCCGAAGCGACCGTGGCATCGCTGCTGGATGCGGTGGCGCGCGGGCGCGGTAAGGATGGAGAGGCCGGCAAAGGCGGCGGGAAGGTCCAGGTTGTTCTGGCGGATCTGGTGGACGACGGCGTGCTCGGCGAGGGCGCGCAGGGCTTTGTCACCCGCGTGGTTCACGAGCCGACCGGCGTGGTCATGGCGGTCAAGCACATTCGGCTCGATCCGACGTCAGAGACGGAGCCGGAGACGCGGGCCAAGCGGGCTAAGCTTGTTACCGAGGTCAAAACATACCTCACCGCCGAGTGCATCAACATTGTGTCGTCGTACGGCACGTTTGTGGACGAGGGCATGATCAAGATTGTCCTCGAGTACATGGACGGCGGCTCGCTGCTGAGCCACCGGGCAGCGGTGGCTGGCGAGACGAACGAGGTGAAGATGCAGCTGCTAGCAGCCGTCGCCCACCAGATTGTCAACGGCCTGGACTATCTCCATGCCGAGCGGCACCTGGTCCACCGCGACCTCAAGCCCGAGAACATCCTCCTCTCGTCCGACGGGACGGTCAAGATCACCGACTTTGGCGTTTCCAAGGAGGTCGAGTCGACGCTCGCCAACTGCAACACATTTGTCGGCACGCTCACCTACATGTCGCCGGAGCGCATCGACACGCTACGCGCCGTTGCCGGCTACAACTACGCCGCTGACATCTGGTCGCTCGGCATCATCCTTGTCGAATGCGCCATTGGCAAGTACCCGTACCCGGCCACCAACCCGGAGCAGCTGCTGGACCACATGAACCTCGTGTGCGAGTCAGACCCGCCGCTTGACTCGTGGCTGCCGCCGTCGTCGACGCCGGGACCCTTTCGCGACTTTGTCGCCCGCTGCCTCGTCCGCGATCAAACCGCCCGCGCCACCGCCGCCGAGCTCGCTGCCCACCCGTTCCTCACCGGTCGTGACCCCAACTTTGACCTCTCGCAGTGGGTCCGCGACCAGATTCTTCCCGCGAGCTCGCTGTAAAAGCCAATCACAGCTAGCTGCCACTCCACCCGACTCTTGCTCCACACCATGGCCGATCGGAGGAAGCGCCACCAGGGCTCGCGTGTGCTCGAGCAGCAGACGTACGGCGTCCAACTGAGTACGTACCACGCATGCATATGGCTGTGCTTGACAAGCATGCCCGGGGACTTGTGGCTGTGGGAAGCCAGGGAGGGCATGGCTATCCCTTGGGTGGTGGCGGCCGCGACATGTGATGGAAGGCCCATCCATCCAGGAGAGAGCGGCAGCCAGGGTGAGGGCCACGGAGGGGACTCACACGGAAGAGGGCGTGGTATTTTGGGACGGTGACCTGGGGAGGGGGGATGCTATACAGACAAGACGTTTGGGCAACACTTTCTGGCGTCTAACAAGATCATTACCGAGATCATCAACAAGTCCGAGCTCAAGTCGACCGACGTGGTGCTGGAGATCGGGCCTGGCGCCGGCGCACTGACGTTCCGGATGCTGGAGGTTGTGAAAAAGGTGATTGCGGTGGAGATTGATCCGCGGCATGTGGCCGAGCTGCGGAAGCGGGTCCAGGGCACACCGTACGCTAAGAAGCTGGAGATCATTGTGGGCGACGTGCTGCGTGTGGATCTGCCGTACTTTGACATCTGCGTCGCCAACATCCCGTACCAGATCTCGTCGCCGCTGGTCTTCAAGCTGCTTGCGGTGCCGAACGCGTACCGGTCTGCGGTGCTGATGTTCCAGCGCGAGTTTGCCATGCGGCTGGTGGCGGCGCCGGGCGATCCGCTCTACTGCCGCCTCTCGGCCAATACACAGCTGCTCTCGACGGTGGAGCACCTGGTCAAGGTCCCGCGGTCGGCCTTCCGGCCGCCGCCCAAGGTCGAGTCGTCGGTCATCCGCATCACTCCGCGCAACCCGCGGCCAGCCATTAACTTTGTCGAGTGGGACGGCCTCACCCGGCTCTGCTTCTCGCGCAAGAACAAGTCGCTCGGCTCGATCTTTCGGCAAAAGTCGGTGGCCAAGCTTCTCGAGGAGAACTACCGGACGTGGTGCGCGCTCAACAACGAGCCGGTCGATCCCGAAGCCGGTTCGATGAAGGAGCGCGCGCTCGCCATCCTCACCGAGTCCGAGTACGAGAAGCAGCGTGCACGCCGGCTGGACATTGACGACTTTATCATCCTGCTGACCAAGTTTAATGAGGCCGGCATCCACTTTTGCTGAGCTTCGAGTGCACGTCCTTCATTCAGCCCATGCTTGCGACGTGTGCGGCCGCGTAGGCGTTTGGTGACGCGGCGGGGAACTCGCTGTTGACGTCGACGTAGTGCTCGCCGTACTCGGTCTCACCCGCAGTCGCCAGGGAGGCGCCCGGCGAGTGCGGCATGATCCGGGTTTGGACGCCTAGCAGGCGGGCGGTGACCCGTGCCGCCCTCTGCTTGGAACTTGTCGGCCGGGCGCGGAGGCTCTCGACTGCGGCCTGCGCTGCGAGCTCTGTGGTGGAGCGGCGCGCGCGGGCGGCAGCGGCGAGCGCATCTGCCGACCGCGACGTCGACGCCCACTCGACGCCCTGCACAAACGGCGGCTGGGTTGTGATCGATCGCGCAAACGACGAGTCTTCGACGAAGTTGACTAGCGGGACCGGGCGAGCGGCGGCGTCCGCGATCGCGTCCTTGGTCGCCTCACCATCAAACGACGCCGTGTAGACCGAGACGCCTGTCGGCTGGGTGGTGCCCTGGCCGGCAGACACCGCCGGCGGCGGGCAGTTGATGGTAAAGCCCGAGGCAGTCTTGACAATGTCCGGTGCCACCCGGCCGGACCGCGTCGCCGACGCGCCGTAGTCGAGCGCCTCGACGCCCGCGCTTGCCAGGCGTGACGACTGCTGCCACCGTTCACCATCGCCGCCGTAGCCAAGCGCATGGCTCGCCATGGTGTTGGCATTGTTCGCTGAGTAACCCGACGGGACAACCACCACGTTGTCTGGCACAGCACGCCCACCATCAGTCTTGTCGGCAGTCTTGGCGTCACCACCGGTGATGCTGCCGAAGCCGTCACCGTACGACGTCTGGGCCTCGAGGCCGCGGATGGACGCCAGCCGCAGCGCTGCGCTCGGATGCCGCTCGGGCCACGCCACCTGCGACGGAGTGCCCCTATGCGCCGACACAGCTTTTGGCTGGCGGAGCACATTCGGCACGTTGGGCTCTGCGTTGGCCTCCGAGTGCTCGGCCGTGTACTGGGAGATGTACATGTCGCGGACGCTCATGGTTGACCGTTGTCGGAGAAATCGTCGGAGATGGCAACAAAGAAGGCAACAGGTCAACTAATGGAGATGTGTGTACTCGACACGTGCAATGGTGGAAGGGCGAGGGGTGAGTGGAGGCAGGTGTGTGCATGTGTGTGTGTGTGTGGGGGGGGGGGGGGGGGGGGAAAAGGGGGCCCAACCGACAACCGCCCAACTCAGCGATCGAACCAAATGTGTGCACTGTGTCACTCACCACCTCCGACTCACCCCCTACTTCCCCCACCTTTGTGGCCTACTGTATGAGTTGCACTCGCCCGCACTTCTCTCTCTCCCACGCACACACGCACACACACGCCACACTGCCCGCTCACCACAGCTAGGAAGAGACGTTGTCCTGCTACAACTGACTTTTCAAGTAGGCAGATGGCGAGCGCGGGCGTGGCGGCGTGGGCGGTGCCTGGCGGACGGCGGCGCGGCGGAGGGCAGGCAAGCAGTGCGCGGACGGGTGGCTTGGCAGACCATGACGGAAGACTTGGCAAGCGTGGCAAGTGTGGCAGCGGAACACGTCCGGCAACGGCGGGGGCGGTGCAGGGCGGCCGTCGGCTGGCCTCGTACTCGCCAGACCGATACGCTGACTCGCCCGACAGCGGCGGCGGGCGGCGGGCGTACCCAGCGCGGGCCGGGAGCAGCAGCTGGCAGCGCGTAAGCGGGAAACCCGAGTCGTCGTCGCCGCTGACCATCGCGCGACTGACTGGCGCGCGCGGTGCATGGACTGTGGTTCCCGACCGTCCGGCGACGTCGCGCGGGGCGCGGGCAAGTCCCGAGGCGCGCAAGTCGTCGTTCGCTTCCCGGACCAGCAAGGCGCGGAAGAGCGGGAGCCGCACGGCAGAGAATCGAAGCAGCAAGCGGGGCAAGAAGCAGCAAGCAGGCAAGGCGCCGCGGACCGAGCGAGGTTCACGGGCGCGGGCGCGGGCAGGCGCGGGCGCGAGTTTGTCTGCGCCAATGGCGGCATCGTTTGCGTTTGAACGGCGGCGGCGGGCAGTGGTTGCCGAGGCAATGCGCGGGCTCGACGTTGAGCTCACTTCCAAGAGCGATCCAAACTGCGGTGTGATCTGGCTGGACCGAGCCGGGACGACAGAGCGGCTGGCGCGGCTGGCGGAGCACCAGAAGATGAACCGGCTGCCGGGCCTGGCGGCACTGACGCGCAAGGGTCAGTTCTCGGCGTATATGCACCGGGCCAAGCTTGCCGAGCCGGAGGCGTACGACTTTTATCCGCGTTCTTGGTCGCTGCCCGACGAGCGTGATGAATGCATCGAGTACATGGACACGTACGGCGAGGCAATGATCTGCAAGCCGTCGGGGGGGTCTTGCGGGCGCGGTATTTTCCTGGCAACGACGCCGGGCGAGCTGCCGACCGACATTGGCGACATGGTGGCGCAAGAGTACATCGACAATCCGCTGCTGCTCTGCGGGCTCAAGTGGGACCTCCGGATCTACGTCTTAGTGACAAGCGTTGACCCGCTCTCGGTCTTTCTCTATCGGGAGGGCCTCGCCCGGTTTGCCACCACGCCCTACGAGGCGCCGAGCGCCAGCAACGCCAGCAAGGCCTTTATGCATCTCACCAACTTTTCAGTCAACCGCCACTCGGCGCGGTTTGTGGACGAGGAGACTGGCGCTGACGAGTTTGGCGAGGACGAGGACGGCGACGAGTCCGAGTCGGAGCGCGGGAGCAGCCCCGGAGCCACCAAGCGGCTAATGACAACGCTTTTTGACGAGCTCGAGGATCTCGGGCACGATGTCGACTTGCTGTGGTGGCAGATCAAGGCCATTGTGGGCAAGACGCTCCATGCGCTCCACACACCTCTCAAGACCCAGTACCGGGCGGTGGTCGCGCCCGAGGCAGACGGCTCGCACTGCTTTCACGTTCTTGGCTTTGACATCATGGTCGACGACGAGCTCAATCCATGGCTTCTTGAGGTGAATCACTCGCCATCGCTGCAGTGTTCGATGGATGTCGATTGGGACGTGAAGCTGCCGATGCTTGAGGACGCGTTCAAGCTGCTCAACATTGGCCCGCCGTCGCGGTCGGCCTCGCTCGCGGCGGCGCGCGAGGCCATTGCCGGGAGTAGCTCGTCGGCGACGGCGCTGCGGCGGGCGCAGTATCGGGCACGGGTCAAGCGCATGTACGAGGACGGCCACGTCGGCAACTGGGAGCGGGTCTGCCCGCCGACGCCTGCCGAAGTTGCCGAGTACTCGCACTCGTCTGTGTTTGGCAGCGCCAAGCTCGCGCACGCCTTCCGGTCGTGCTGCTGGAAGCGGTTCCTAGCCGACCGATATCCGATGGGCTCGCAGAACTTCAAGAAGCTGCTTCGGTCGGCAGACGTGCTCTCGCGGCGGTTCACCTCGATGGACGCCGACCTGCTCTTCATGCAGATCAACATGGAAGAGGGATCCGGAACGCACCGGATATCGTTTGGTGGCCTTTGCGAAGCGCTCATCGAGGTCGCGCTCCGGGTCTTCCCCGACATGCCGCTGCCGCAGGCACTGAAGGCGCTGGTGGCGCGGCTCCCCGAGCCAGAGCACCCGCCCCACGCGCCAGCCTGCTGCGACGTGGCGCTGCCGGTGACCCGCAACCTGCCCCGGAGCCGCGAGTCTGCCCGGACTCGAGCGAGCAAAGATTGATGCGGAGAGCTTGATCCAACCGGCTCCCGGCCGCCAAAGAGTTTCGTAAAAGACTGCCGCTGGTGGCGCTGGCTGCGCGGGCCACCAGCGGGTGAGTGGCGGCCACGTGTCAAGCGCGGCAGGGTGTCGGGGCACCTGACTCGGTGGCGAGCAAGAGGCAGTGGCGTTATGACGCCGACAATGCTGGAGCGAGTTGTTGCATGGACTGTGGTGCTGCCGTGGGGAGTGGGCGTGGTGTTTGCGCTGCTGCCGCTGGCGTGGCTGGCGGTGGCGGTCAAGGGTTGGAAGTGGACGTGGGGCGTGGCGAGGTCACTGGCGGTACCTTCGACGTACCGTGCGCGATGGCTGCTGAGCCTCGCCTGGTTCGCTGCCTTTCACTTGGCCAAGCTTGGCTACAAGGCGAGCTTCCGGCGGGTGGGCGTGCTAAAGAAGGTGGCGCGGATGTGTGTCGGGCGGATGTACCGGCTGCACGACCCGCTCTGCGGGGTTCGCCCCACCCCATCCGTGGTCATTCCGCTCGGCGACGGCGTCCCGAGCTCGGCCTCGCTCTTTCTTCCGGACGTCGAGGACGATGCGGTGCGGGCGCGGGTGGCGGCAGTCTTTCCGCATCCGGACACGGCCGAGGCAGCGATGCGTCGCGGCAAGTTCCCAGTTGTCCTCATCCGTACGCCGTACGATCGGCGCAACCTCGTCGGCTCGGCGTACATGCTCGCTGAGCGCGGGTTTGCAGTGGTGACGCAGGACTCGCGCGGGCGGGCCGACTCTGGTGGTGACTTTTTCCCCATTGCGCACGAGCGGGCCGACTCGGGCGCGACCCTCGACTGGATCGCAGCCCAGGATTGGTGTTCGGGTGCGGTCGGCATGTACGGCATCTCGTACATGGGCATGAATGCGTGGGCGGCGGTCGGCGCCAAGCGAGGCGTGCTCAAGGCGGTTGTGCCTGCGCTTTGCGCCACCCACTTGCATCCGATCCTGTTTCCGGGCGGTGCGCCGGCGCTCGAGCTTGTCCTCCGATGGTCGTATCTAGTGATGGGGCTCGCGGCAGGGCCGGCGTGGCGAATGGCGTGGAACGGCTTTGTCTCGCCGGAGCAGCGGTACATCGATGCGCTTAGTCATCTGCCGCTGGCCACGGTCGACACGCTTGTCGGCCCGCCCGGCGAGCGCATCGACTTTATCCGTGACGGGCTCTCGCACCCTTCGCTCGAGCACGACGCCGAGTTCTGGGCCGACAAGAACGAGCTGGCCGACCTGGGATCGGTTGCGATCCCGCCGGTCCATCTTGTGGGTGGCTGGCACGACTTTTTCCTTGAGGAGCAGCTGAAAGACTACGAAGCCGCAAGTGCGGCCGGCGCGACGACAGCGCTCACCATCGGCCCGTTTGCGCACTGGTCAGTCTTTGACTATCGTCCGATGCTCATGCGCGACGCGCTGGCGTGGTTTACTCAGCACCTGACGCACGCACCCGACGAGCTAGATGGGGCGCAGCTTGACGACTCGGTGCTCAGGTCGGAGGCCGAGGCTGATCGCGGCTCGGTGATGACGCTCGCCTTCCCTGTCCGGCTGTACGTCCAGGGCTCGGAACGGTGGGTGCGATACGCTTCGTGGCCGCCGCCTTCGCAGCGAGTCCCGCTCTACCTCTCTGGCCACGGAGTGCTCACGGCCGGCCCCGCGGCTGACGGCATCGGCGGCGACGACCCGCATTCAGAGTACGTGTACGATCCGGCGAACCCGACGCCGGCGGTTGGCGGGCCATCGTTCCACAACCTTAACGCTGGACGTGTGGCACAGAACGGAGTCGAGGCCCGCGACGACGTTCTTGTTTTTACCTCTGTCCCCCTCGGCGAAGACATCTCGGTGGTGGGCTACCCAGAGCTGTCGATGCGGGTGGCGAGCAACGCGCCAGGCTCGACCGATTTTGTATTTCGGCTCTGCGACGTCGACGCCGACGGCGTCTCGTACAACGTCTCCGAGTCGAACATCCGGTTAAGTGTGGAGAGCGAGGGAGAGGCCGATGGCGCGAGCGGGCTCAACCATTTCGCGATTTCCGGCAAGCGGCTTGGGGCTGTCGGGTACACATTTTGTCGTGGACACCGGATCCGGCTGCAGGTGTGCTCGGGCGCGCATCCGCGGCTGATGCGCAATCTCGGGTACGACGACCCGCTTGTGAGCGCGGAGCGAATGGTGGTGCAGCAGCAGCGGGTGTACCACCGCGGGGCGTCGCTGGCGCTACCGGTGGTCAATCTGTGAGCAAGAGAGCAAGTGAGAGACAATGTGTGTACTTTGCAGCGAGAGAGGCTAGTCCTCGCGGTTGATGAGGAGGCCGGCGTTTGCGGTCATGAGGGTGACTGGGATCAAGCCGATCCACGACCAGGAGATGTCAAACTCAAACTGGCGGCCATTGCCGGCGGAGGCCTTCTTCCAGTCGTCCGAAGGGAAGACAATGGCGGCGTAGAGGACCCATGCCAGCGAGATGAAGAAGCAGGCGGCGAGGCAGATGCCCATGGCGATCTTGCGTGCGCGGGCTTGGTCGGAGAGGCATGCCGACTCGCAGCCGACAGCCAGGAGAATGACCATGACCATGCCGCCGATGACGGAGAAGAGAGCCAAGAGGCCAAAGCCGAGGACGAGCCTGCCGCCCTGGTACAGCTTCTTGCTCCCGTCGTCGTTCTTGAGGTTGTGGCACTCTTCCTTGGAGCCCTCCACCACAGTACAGAACTGGACAACGCCTACTCTGACCCTCAGCTTTTGCCCCGGTAGCGGTGCCTGGTCCACCCACTTGCGGCCGTAGTCCACGGTGGCCAGTGCGATCTGTAGCAGAGAGAGTGTGGGTGGGTGGGTGGGGTGGGGGGGGGTGGGGGGGTGGGGGGGGTGGGGGGGTGGGGGGGTGGGGTGGGGGGGTGGGGGGTGAGATAAACCAGTGCGCCAGGTGCATGCACGGGGACGGGGGGCTGGGGTGGGCGGGGCGTACAATGATGGCCACAAAGGAGAGGGTAAGCATGAGGCAGGAGCAGATATGGTTGAGGGTTGGCATGGTTAAGGGGTGCCGGAGAGTGGAATGTCAGAGTGGGGAGGGAGCGAGGGAGGGAGCGGGGGAGCAAGGGAGGGAGAGGGAGGGCGAGGGGCGGTGGTGGTGACGGAGGCTGGTGTCGTGGGTGGGGTTTTCGAGCGAATTCACTCGTTTGCACGCATCGGCACACCCGACAACAGGTGGCAGGCGACAGGTGGCAAGTGGCAAGTGGCAAGCGGCAGGTGACTGACGGCAGTCGGCGGTGAGTGATCAAAGATCAGAGGTTGTCGATGACGGACCGCTCGTGGCGCTGCCAGAAGAACAGGTGGTCAGCGGACGAGTTGGCGGCGTCGAGGGCGGCGCGGTGGGCGTACTCGTCCTCTGCAGCGCGGCGGGCAAGCTCTGCGGCGTACTTTTCGCCGATACGCTGTTCGAGGTGCTGGATCTTGGCCAGGAGACGGGCGCGGGAGGCCTCGAGGGTGCGAAGCTCATTGACATGCTCTTCGGCGGCGGCGGCCTTGTCCTGCGTGGCAGCAGTGAGGTACATGAGGCGGTCCGAGAGAGCAGAGTTGTCTCGAGAGAGCCGGGTGGCAAGCCCCGACTCGGTGTTGACGATGTCCTCAAAGAGGGTACGAAGCTCGAGGAGCTCGCGCTCGTGGGCACGGATCTTGTTGAGCTGGAGCATGATGCGGCCTTCAAGCTGGAGGATCTGGTTCTTGCCTCGGGCATGGGAAGTGGCCATGGCCGGCTCGGAGCTCGAAGAGCGAAGCGGCGATTCGCGCCGGAGAGCAGCAAGCGGTGCGGGTGGTGGGCGGCGGCTGAACGAGACCTTGCGAGCTGGCGGAGCCTGGTCGATATCGAGCACAATGTCGTCTGCAAGCGGTAGCGCGGCAGCTTCAAAGCGCGTGCGTGGCGGACTCGGCACGAGAAAGGCGGGATCGTTGAGCACGTCGACCAGATCGTCGACCGCCTCGTCCCACACGTCCTTCTCCAGTGGTGAGAGCCGAGTCCGCAAGACGGCGAGTTGGGCCACAATGTGCGGGCCAAGCGAGTGCATCAGCGGGAGCAGCGGCGACATCGGCTGCACATGGCGGAGCAGCGTATCGCAAAGCGTCAACGCTACAGCGTCAGCCTTGGGCGACGGCTTGATAACCGGTGACCGAGAGGATGCTGCAGCGGCGTCGGCGGCGGCGGCGGCGGCAGCAGCAGCACCCACTGCCCGCAGTGGCGAGCGGGAACCTCCCGCAGTGTACGGCGAGGCGACTGAGCCTGGCGGATGTCTTGGTGGCGAGGCGTTTTGCCCAGCTGACGGCAGTGGTGACGATGACAACGACGATGGCTTTGGGCTCTTCCGTGGTGGCCGACGAGTGGCCGGTAGGCCGTGGGCCTTGCGCCAGGCCGAGCGGGAGGAGAACGCGGCCCCTGAGTTTGAGACGACCGACTTGTGGGTGAATGACATGGTCTGTGTAGTGTGTCTGTGTGTGTGTGGGTGGGGGGGGTGGGGGGGGGGGGTGGGGGAGGGAGGGGGTGGGAGTAGTGTCTCGAAT
>NW_013657674.1:175445-177756 GCF_000142905.1 Thecamonas trahens ATCC 50062 | reverse complement strand
CCAGTAGGTCGGGCGGGCCGGGTGAGGAAGGGGGTGGAGAGGAGTAACGGTTGTAGGCTGGGGGCGGAGAGGGGCAGCAGCCACTTGTCGTGGAGGGAGAGGGTTGGGCATGAAGAGACATGGCCGGGTGGGGGTTGATGCTGGTGGTGGTAGTGGTGGTAGCATTGGCGGTGGTGGTGGTGGGCGCCGTGGGTGGGCAAGGACGGGCGGCGGAGGAGAGCCGCAGCTGCGGAAGGCACGGGCGGGCGTAGACCATCATCAGCATCACCAACACCACCGCCACCATCTTCGCCACCATCGGCATGGTCGTGACGATCATCGTGGGAATGGCGAGGGATATGAGACTGGAGGAGGGCTGGATGGGATGGGCTCGGTGGCGTGGCCAGTCCAACCGGTGGAGCAGATGCCGACCAAGTCCAAGGCGTATTACAAGGGCATGGTGGAGGACATGGTCGAGCTCAACTTTAAGATCCTGGTGGCCGAGTCGGAGGAGTTGCTGAGCTCGGGACCACGGGCGGCGTCGGTGCTCTCGCACTCGCGGCTGTTTGAAGAGTACGCCAACGCGTGCTGCATCGACGATCCACAGGCGGTGGAGGACTTGTTGACTCGCGGCCGCATCCTTCCAGCGCTGACACCGGAGCAGGCCCGGGCTGCTGGTGTGTCTCCGCTCGATGCGATGCATGTGGCGGCGACGTACGAGGCGCCCAACGTCGTCCGCCTGCTTATCAATTCGGTGTTGAGTAGCCCGATAGTGGATGGCAGAGCGAGTAGCTCCGACTCGGGCACTGACTCGGACTCTGGCCCTGTGCCGGGATCAAGCAGAAGCAGTGACGGTGAGAGCGGATTTGACAAGTCTGACGATGGCAATCGGGGGCGGCGGTCTGGCTCGCAGTCAAAGTCGCAGTCGCAGAGCTCGTCGCCCGGCTCGTTGCGGGGACAACTCAGAGGCGGTGACCGGTCAACGTCGGCATTGGGTGTGCCGCTGACAGGTGCACCGAGTTCAAGTGAGGACGCGTTTCGGTCGCGATCTGTGGCGCTGATGCGGGCGCGATCACAGGCAAGGTCGCGGGCGTCGATCCATGGGCGGAGCCGCAGCGGGCGGATCGTGCGCGGGCGTGGGTGGCGCGGCGACAAGAGCGGTGGCGAGAGCTGGCGCGAGACCCGTGACCGCAACCAGCTGGTCATGGCGTTTCTGGACCGCAAGGACGCGTCGGGTATGACGGCGCTGATGATTGCGGCGCGGCGCGGACACATCGAAGTCGTCCACACATTGCTGCAAGCCGGCGCGTCGGTCAACACGACCGGGCCAGACGGTCGGTCTGCACTACACATGGCAGTCGAGTCGGGTCACCCAGCGGTGATCGAACTGCTCATCCGCGCAGGCGCACCGATCTCGCCGACCGAGCAGCACGAGTGGTCGACGCCACTACACCTGGCGGCAGCCGCGGGCGCGGCAGACACTGTCTACCTGCTGTGCCGCGCCGGCGCGGATCTGGCGGCCCGCGATGTGTATGGGCGAATTCCGATCTCGCTCGCACCGGATGCCCCTACTCGCGATGCCTTTGAGCGCGCACTCCAGCCGGCGGTGACGACCTTTGCGGTAGTGGTCGAGTGATGACGCGCCGGCGGGACGCCACTTGTCGCCAGCCCTTGACGGCTTCCCATCGTAGTTGAAGCCGAGTACTCGGGCCATCAAACAGCAGGCGGTGGTGGATAGCTAGCCATGCGAGCGTCTGGATGGGCGCTGGTGGGCATGGGCGTGGTCACGGCAGGGATCGTCCTCCAAGTCCACCGCATGCAGCAGCAGGAGCGCAGAGTACGTCGACGGTGAGCTGGGGAGAGGAAGGGCGCCACGCCATAGCACGTGGACTCATGCATAGGATGGGCGACATGGGTGTGGGAGGGAGAGAGCAGGACATGCGTAAGGGCCCCATCCGCGACAAGAAGCGGCTCCAGTGGCGCGCTGAGCAGATTGCCAAGGAGCGGGCCGAGGCAGCGGCGGAAGGAGGCGGAGCAAGTGGAGGCAGAGGCAAGAGCACAGGTCCAAGTCCGTGAGAGATGTTGCAAGTGGTGATGACGATTCCTATTCCGATGCCCATGCCCATGCCCATGCCGATACTGATGTCGATAACGGTGCCGATGAAGGTTATAGTGGCAATGACGGCAGTGGCGGCGGCTGTGTGAGTGTGGTAAACAGTCTTTGGTGAAGAGGTTGGCCGACGACCGGCCGCCGCTCGCCGCGGCCGCCATGATCAGGGTCGAGATAGTTGAGCATGTGAGCCAGCTGATCACACTCCCCCCCCCCCCTTAA
>NW_013657674.1:159404-175345 GCF_000142905.1 Thecamonas trahens ATCC 50062 | reverse complement strand
GGACATGACGCCCCCACCCCACCCCACCCCCACCCCCCCCCACCCCCCCCCCCCCCACCCCCCTCTCTTCCTCTCTTTCCCTCGCCTGCCCTTCCTTACCCGCTCTCCCATCCACTCACCCCCTACCCCTACCCTAACCCTACCCTCGCAGCTGCGTGCACTTAGCATCATCCTTGAGCAGCGTGACGAGGAACGCCTCCGACTGCGCATGGAGCGCAAGGCTGCGCGCAGGGCTCGGCGTGAACAGCGGGGGCAGGCCAGCGGACACGTGGGCTCGGTCACCTTTGCGGCAGTCGGCTCGTCGTCGTCTCGTCGTCGTCCGGCTCGTCTGGCTCGTCGACTACGTCGTCATCGGGCTTGTCGACTGGCTCGTCGACCAGCTCGTCGTCCGGCTCGTCGACCGGCTCGTCGACCGGCTCGTCGTCCTTGGGCTCGTCGTCATGAATAACACACACGCCTTTACCTGTGTGCAGAGCAGGACACGACTGGCTGCTAGCGTAGCGGGTTGCGAATGAAGAGGATGCGGGTGGTACAGAGCGATTTGTAGTTGTTCTTGCTCACCGATCCGTCGTAGGCAGCACGCTCGATGTCCAGCGCCTGCTGCGCCGCAAACCGCTTGGCGCGGACTCTCTTGGCCCTATCCGAGTCGAGGCCTGCCACCGCGTCCGCCATTTGGCCCATCAGCGCCTCAAACAGCAGCCGAACATACTTTTCCCGCAGTGCCCGTGGATACTTGCACGCGATGACTCGCGCGTCCGGCTTGAAGAGCACCGGCTCAGGCTCGGGGGACAGCGCCGGCTGCGGCGCAGCGCTATCGTCGCCTTCCGGCTCGGGTGACGGCGGAAGGAATGCAGCAATCTTCGCCGCCGCCTTCTCGCCCTCGCCGGCTGGGGCAGCGTCCGCAATGAGAGGCGACGGTGGTCGTGGAGGCGTCGGCCGTCGCTGCCGGCGCCCACTCTCGTCGGTCGCCGCGGCTGCCTCAGCGGCAGCTCGTGAGGCCTCGCGCGCCTTGCGGGACTGCGCCAGACGCGCCCGCTCCTCGGCAAGCGAATACCGGATCGGCGGCGGCGCGGCGTCGCCCATTCCCAGCGTCGTCGTCGCTGATTCTGTTGCCGTCGTTGGTTGCGGCGTGGAACCCGGTCTGCTCCTTGCGGACGACTCGGCAGGAACATGGCGGAAGGGGCACAGCGGGCGGCGGACGCAGATGTCAGCGTCTGGGCATGGCACGCCCCGCCATCGCCGGGTGGCAAGCATACTCGATATGCGACTGGAGACGAGTATGCGGATGTGGCTCGGACAGCCTGGCTTGTGTCACTCGCTAAGAGCGGCTCAGCTGTTTCTTCCTCTCCGCCAATTTGTCACACTCGCGTGCCTCCGCCTAACACGTGCACGTAGATGTTTCCTCCGCAAGCCTTCGTGGTCACCTGCCGCAATGAGCCCACCAGGATCACTTTCCGCAACGTCTCGCATAACCTATGTAAGGCCCGCTTGCTCCATGCTTGCTAGACGAGGTATACTCTCTGACATCGCTGTGAGATGATGTGTGGGTTATTGGAGGGTGTGTGGTCGGTGGTGGAGGTCGCTTCTTGCCGCACTTTCAACTCGTTTCCTACTTGAGTCAGCGCGCCTACCCGCTTCGCCCCGAATCACCCCCGTGGCCTCACCCCTCTCCCGAGCCGACCTTCCTCCATTGGAACGTGACCCGCTATCCAGGCGTGTGTGCCCGTGCACGCAAGGTTTCCCCTCTTGTTGCTCTCTCTCGCCACGCAAGCGTCTGCACTTGTGTAGGCTGACAATGGTGTCCCTGTTCCGCTTTCCGCTCCGCACTTTCTCAGCCGCTTTTTTCTCGCTTGTTTCACTCTATCGGTGGCGGCGAACAACGTCGGCGTCGACATCGACGTGGTGCTCCCGGCCATGCTGACGTACCCAAACACCACCACAATCACGGTGGTCAATGCTTCGATGGTGACCAATGCCGGTCTCTCGCCCATTTCTCTCGCTGCACTCCCAGACTCGACGGTGACGCTTTCGTTGTTGACCGAGGCGACTGGCGCGCGGGCCCGAGCCTCCGCCGTGGTGGACCAGCGGCTCGCACGTCGGCTGGGGAGCCCCATCGCGGTGGCCCCAGATGGCTGGACGCCGCTTACCCCCGGCACGCCGGCGCTTGTTGACATCTCCATCGACTGCGCCGACACCACGCCCGCGGCGTTTGACCCAAGCTCACCCAAAGAGGTGGCAACGGTGTTTGTGGCGGTGGCGGACAGCACCGGCGCCGCCGATACCATCGTCATCACCTTTGAGGTTTTGTGCAAGGTGCCGGCGGCCTCGTGCGCCGCACTTAACGACTGCTCTGGGCATGGGGTATGCGAGATGCTTCCGCTCGCACCGTACCACGGCTGCACGTGCGATGCAGGATATGTCGGCGACGATTGCTCTGGTCGATTCGGGCTCGGGCTCGTCAACTTTCCGCCCGAGTCGCCGGTCTCTTGCCCAGGCGTCATTACCCTCGACCTTGGTCTGCCGGATGATCTCGACCCGGCCGACACTGGCGTTGCCATCGTTGTGGATCTCTTCACGTTTGCTTTTACCGACATCAAGTTTCTCAACAACGAGCGAAACTCCATCCCGTCCAAGCCGCTTGACTCGGGTGCGCTAACCTTTGAGATTGTCCATCCAGGCACCTTTTACATTGTGTACGCTTCGGGCTCGTCGCTTGTTGGCTACTCGCTGGTGACTGTCGTCGAGTGGGCGCCGCCGTGTGGGCCTGTGGCCTGCTCGCCGGCCGACCCGATTGCTTCGTGCTCTGGCCGTGGCTCGTGCACCGGCTCGTCGATGCTCGGAGGCCCGGCGTGCGAGTGCTCAGACTCGTTCTACGGCGCGGCGTGTGAACACGGGTGTGCGGAGCGGGCTGTCCGTACCGGCTTTGGTGGCCGACTCACCGACGGTACGCCGCGGCACCTCCCGCTTGCGCCCTCGGCCAATTGCACCTGGGTCTTCCATCCGAATACTCCCGGCGACGGCATCCGCCTCGTCATCAATTGGATGGACATCGATCCGGATGTACCACTCATTGTCACCTCGCACGCGCCTGGTCAAACCTCGCGCAGTTTCTCGGGCCGGACACTCCCGCCGTCTCTGGATCTTCCTTATGCGCCTGTCGAGCTCTTTATCGAGGAGCCGAGCAACAAGGTCTCGTTCGGCTTTGACCTCGAACTCTTTACGCTCGGCTGTCCGGCCGGCTCATTCATCGACACGGTCGCGCTGGACTACGAGCCCGACTCGTGGGTGACGCCGCGGTGCACGCCGTGTCCACCTGGCTCGTTCTCGTCAACCCGGGATTCAACCTCATGTCAGCTCTGTCCAGTTGGGTTCTTTGCGCCGCTCGCGGGATCGATCTCGTGCTCCGCGTGCCTGGCGGGTACCGCCACCTCCGTCGAAGGCGCCACCGCGTGCGACGTCTGCCCGGCTGGCCATTTTTCCGGCCGTGATGGCCTCTCGTCATGTGCTGTTTGTCCGCCGGGATACTTTGCAGCCCAAAACGCTTCGTCTGCGTGCGCCCGGTGCGACGTCACTGGCTACGCACCTCTCTCGGGCTCGAAAGCATGCGAGACGTGCCCGGCGCTGACCCGGACTCCGTACCTTGGTGCTACCCAGGTCACTGAGTGCTTGTGTGCGCCAGGATCGTATCATCCGCAGGTCTACGCTGCCCATCAGCACAACGTGAGTGTGACTCACGGCATTGCGTGCGTGCCGTGCCCGAACGGCGCCGTGTGCACCGGCGGCATGGTTGTGCCCCATGCCAAGCCGGGCTACTGGGCTTCACCCAAGGATCCGCTTGTCTTCCTCAAGTGCATCGAATCCGAGGCCTGTCCTGGAGGCGAGCCGGGCGTGTGTGGCGGCGGGCGGGTCGGAACTCTCTGTTCACTCTGTCCGATAGGCTACTTTGCCTCTCTCCACGGCACATGCAAGCAGTGCTCGGCGGCGAACAAGGCCGCGCTCAGCATCGGCATTGTCTTTGGCTGTATTGCGCTTCTCATCCTCCGCTACATTGCAAACATGAATGTCAACGACAACCTGCGGTCGACACTTGGCCTCGGCACCTCGTTTGGCATCTGGATCCAGTACCTTCAGTTTGCCGACCTCTTTGCGTCATTCTCCGTCAACTGGCCGTCGACCACTCAGGCGGTGCTTGATCAGATGGCGTATGCCAACCTCGACTGGGACGCGTTCACGCCGTCGTGTGCGGTTTTGGTCCCGTACGAGATCTCGTACGCACTGCGTGTTGCGGTCCCGATCTTTGTGGCTGGCTTTTACGCCGCCTATCACCTTCTTCATGCGACGCTTCATCCTATCATGGTCTCTCTCTTGAAGCCAGCTGTCATTCAGTCGCACCGTCACTGATGGCTGTGGAGCAGCACCGGGCTGTGCTACGGTCGGCGACAGCAACGGCAGGTATGCGGATCGACGCCTGGCTCCGAAAGACAATCGGCAAGTTCCTCACTGTCCATACTCCGCTCACTCTGGCCGGCTCGTTCAACGCGGTCCTGCTTTTCTGCGAGATCTTCTTCATTTACATTGTAACGACGCTGTTTGAAGTCGTCGGCTGCATGTCGGGTGCGTATGGCCAGCTCACGCTCGTCGCCAATCCGCAGATAGAATGCTTCTCGTCGGCGTGGTGGGCGCATCTCTTCCCGACCACCCTCGTTGCCGGCATCATCTACCTCGTCTGCCTTCCGGCGGTCCTCCTCTACGGCATTCGCAAGATCCACAAGACCGAGCCGACGATGAACGATGAGCACTTCCTGGCTTGGTCGCGCTTCTCTTCAGTCGTCTTCAAGTTCAAGCGGTCATTCCGGTGGTGGATGTTTATCATCATGGGACGCAAGCTTGTTATTTCTGTGGTCATTGCCTCGTTCCCGACCGCGCCGCTTGTCCAGGCCATGGGCTCGCTCATGGTGCTTTTTGTTGGTATCGTGGTCCAGCTGCTGTACTCGCCGTACCGGCTGCGGCAGCACAACCAAGTCGACTGGTTCCTCGCCTCGATGCACCTTCTGCTACTCCTCTGTGGCGTCCTCTTCTACATCGACAGGTTTGCCACCCGTGGAGTCTGGGAAATTGTCGTTGTCATCTCGCTCACGCTCATCATCATCTCGTGCTTGTTCATGGCGCGCATCATGCTTCTTGAGCTGCGGCGGCTGGCGACTGACAAGCCAGTCAACTCTGAGTCTTCGACCAAGGATCTCTTTGCCCGGCGCCACATCGCGTACACCCCGTCCATGGCGCCGCTGCTGGAGTCGCTGCAGGTCTCGCGGGCCGCGTTTATGCGCTACCTCTCCATCTGCTCCGACAGCGACTTGGTGCAGCTCACATCGGTGGCTGACGCCGTTGCACTCTCGCTCTCGCAAACCAAGCGGATGCCAACCTCGACCGGCCTCATTGCGCTCGCCTCCAAGTATGCGTCGCATGACGAGGTTTCGTCAATGGACTCGCCGTTCTACGCCTCGATGATGGATGAGAGCTCGGACGACGACGATATCTCCGATCAGGCGAACACCTTTCCCAACGGCGGTGTGTACCAATTGCAATTCTCGCAATCGTTCCCGGATACAACTCATCTGCCGACAGTTCATGACGACGAAACCGTCGACCAGATCCCTCTCGCCGACGCCCACAATCACAAGTCCGTCTCGTATCTGCTCCGCAACGGACGCGCGGCCCGAACAGACCTGACTGGAGGCGCCGTCTCGAGTTCAGTTTTCGCCGCACGACTCAGCAGCCGCCAAGCTCGTGCGCGAACAAAGTTCTCCCGCCGCCGTCGTCGCTCGAGCGTCACTCCCACAGATGCCTCGCTCTCGCCGATACCAGCCCGCAAGCGATCGGCATCCCGGGCGTCGCCGTCGCCGGGCCGACCTCGCTGTGCATCGGTCCGAACGCCGCCGAGGTCGGTCCAGGGCTTGGGACACGGTCGCTCGCGACGAGTTACCACACACGGTCAGTATGACGATTCGCACGATCGCTCGAGTGATGTTGAGCTCTCTTCACTCTCGATCCGCGCGCGGTCGCAACTCCGCGGTCCCAGCGCGGAGCCCGCGTCGGCTTCCCAATCGGCGTCATCAGACACCCTTCCTTGCTTGCGGGCAGCCATAGGCGCGTGTAGCTCGTCGTCGACGGCATCATCATCGCCATCGTCTGAGCGAGCCCAGCGCAGCAGCTCGCTGGCGCACTCGTGTTCAGACTCGTCCTCCGATTCAGGCTCGCGCTCGCCGGCCATGGCCGACCACTCACTCGCCGACGCACTTGTGTTCTCGCCGTACACAGGCGACATTGTCCCTGCTCCACCGCATGGCCTCGGCTCGATCGGCGCCGGCTCGCTGGTGGGAAGCTCGCCAACCTCGTCGCCGCATATCAGCTCCCTGCCGACCTAGTAACAACCTGACTGCAGTCCGCCCATTTCTCTCCAAACTCCCCCAAGTCGGCCCATGCCCGCGAGCGCCATTCTGCTGCATTGGCTGCTGCTCGCTGGCACCGGGGCGGTTGTCCTCGCCACCGCGGATGCAGCCAGGGGCGCCTCTTTCGCGCCTTCTACCCATCCAACTGTGGGCGAGTATGGCCGACTGCGTCTCTCCGGCCGCGTCGTTGTCTCACTTGGCACCCTCCACCGCCGAGCCGCTGGGCAGCTGGACGCATCACCTGCCGCCAGGCACTACACGCTCGTGCCCGACCGGTGCTCACCGCAGAATGAAGAGACATGGCTCGCTTTGGGTGCGGCAGCTGGGCTGGTAGACGCGTTGGAAGCTGCAGCGGTGGGCAAGTATCGGATAGAGGTTGAGGTAGTCGACGGCAAAGTCCTGGCTGTTGGCACCGCTGAGCCTTGTGGCGGAGGCGAGGGCCAGCTGGCGGGCGATGCCGGCTCTGACGACAGCCAGACCATCAATCTAGCGGTCATCCTGGTGTCGTTCGATGACGAGTCGTTCCGGTGCAAGTCCGAGTGGGTCGCCGAGGTAATGTGGGGCGGGCGTGGGTCGGTGGCTGGCCATGTGGCCGCGCTCTCGGGCGGGCGGGCGGTGCTGGCGCCGAAGCCGGCAGTCTTTGGGCCGTATCCGATTCCGTACAACACGAAAGGCCGCTGCGATCCGGACGGGTGGGCGCGCGCCGCCGATGCCGCGGCCACTAACGCAGGTGTCAATCTTGCAGCGTACTCGCACCTGGCATATCTTCTCCCGCATGGCGACGACATCGTCGGCGCGTGCGGGTGGGACGGCCTTGGCAACGTTGGGTGCGGGGCATGGTGCAGACTATGGTCGATCAGGTGCGACGCCGTTGACGTCCTCCTCCATGAGCTTGGACACAACATGGGGCTCCAGCACGCGGCGCTCCAACCCAACATGGATGGCGCGCCGGCCGACTACGGCGACGCTACCGCCATTATGGGCAACCACGACGGCGGGTACTCGCCCGGCCTCCCATTGCACTTTAACGCGCCGCACCTTGACGAACTCGGATGGCTCGATGCTGCAAGACTGGTGCCCAAGCCGAGTATGCCCACCGCAAGCGGCCTCGTTCACCCACTGGAAGGTGTGCCGACCGGCGCCGGGCCATTCGCAGTGGTGGTTCTCGATCCACTCGCGTCGTTCATTACCTACTACGTCTCGTTTCTTGGTGATGGCTTTGTCAGTCCCACCTTTGAGGCGGCGGTGGCCATCCACTACGCCGATCGACGCTCGACCATGTCATACCTGGTGGCACTGCTTCCTCTTCGCAAGCCTGTCAACTCGTGGGCGGTTCCGACGGGTTCGCTCTCGTTCCGTTGGCACCCCGACGTAGTCCGCGGCGCGCTGCGGGTCAGTGTTGAGCTTGGCTGCATTCGGTACCCACCGAGGCTGAGTGCGATGGGCGAGGGATTGCTCGCGCTGTCAAACATGGACTCTGCTGCGTGTCCGCCGACGGCCTTTGAGTTGTCGGACGCAGACAAGCAGTTCGCGTGGGCCGGCGCGGCGTCGACGTGTACCTCGCCAGTTGTGCAAGAAGGATTTGCGGGCGGTGCTGTTGCCCGCGATGTCGGCGTGTCTGACGTTCTTGCGCCAGTCCACGATGACACAAGAGTGGACAACATGGGGTGCGGGACTATCACCGGTGCGCTTTCCAGTTATGCAGCGGTCGTTGTTCACCCTGCATCTCCAGGCAATGGCAGCATTCCGCTGGCATGGCTGGACGAGCAGCTGGACGCCGATGCTGGAGAGCTGGTTCTCGACCTGGTACCAAATGCAGCTGGTCAGGAAGTGGCGCAATGTCTGGGCGGAGCTGTGAGCGTTGACGCTCGTCTGGCGGACGATGCCTCGTCGCCGCTGTTCTCCAATTCACCGAACTCACCTGCTCGCGGCCTGCTAGGGTCGAGAATGCGGATTGCAGTCAGGGTGGCGCGGGTCTCGCGGCGGAGTATACTCGGGCGCGGGCCGTCGTTGGACTCGCGATGGGGACTTGTCGTGATTGAGCTGGCCTGCAATGGAAGTCGGCACGAAGTGAGCGTGACTGTCGACGTCCCATGCACCGAGGAGCTCCTTCTCCGCGAGCAGCAGCCACTGTTGGCGGTGGAAGTCGAGCATGGCAACATGACCACGAGCGTGGTTACGGCTCAGGAGGCTGTGACGACGAGCTTTGCGGTTGTTGCGGAAGGCATTGGGGCTTGTGCCGCGATGCAGATCGAGGTCGAGGTGGACAAGACAGCATCGCCGGCGACCACGCATGTCCAGCTCTGGCCGCTGGCGGCGGAGAAACGCGTCGTTGACGGGCACTCGAGTGTTCGTGGGGCGCTGAGTGTGTATGTGGGCCCGCGCGGCCCATCAGGCCCCGGACGTGGGCAGGCGCGGCTGAAAGTCCGTGGTTTTCGGTCTCGGGTGGCGGATGGCGCCACCCGGCGCAGCTGGTGGCTGTGGATGGCGCCGAGGCGGTAGTGAGCTGGCCCCGCGACGGAGCAGTGCTTGTGGCCGAGCCGTGTGTCCGCGGTGAGCTCAATGTTGTGCAGGCTGGCTGTCCGCGGCGGCTCTCTCCGCGAATCAGCATGTTTGTGTGCGACATTGTGCTGCGGTCCAGCTCAAGCTGGTCGTGTCCGCCCAGCAAGGTCGAGCTGGAGCTAGTGCCTGTAGTTGTGGACCATCCTGCGCGCGCCGTGACAAACATCGAGCTGTTGCCGAATCAGGCGTTGATTGCGGCTGATGCGTTCCGCTCTTGGACTACGTCTGCGATTGTCCGGGTTGATAGTGATGCGCTAGCTGCGCTTCCGGCAGGGAATGTGGCGACTTGGGGTGGTTATGAGTTTGCCATTGTGGCAAAGGAGGTCGCCAGCGACATACCCCGGGCTCCGCTTGCACATAGTTTGCTTGTGGAGCCGCGAGTGTGCGTGCCGGTCCAGCTCTCGATGTGTTTGGTGCCCGGCTGGCCCGAGGTGGCGGCCGGGCAAGCACCGGCTGGCTGCCGATCCGATGTGGTGATGGCGGCTGGCTCGGGCGCGCCAGGCTCGGTGCTGAAGTATACTGCGTATGTTCGGAGCAACGACCCGAAGCCTTGTCCGTACTGGACGCAGGCTGCCGTGGTCTCGGGGAGCGACGGGCAACCGGTGTCAGTCTCCCCAACCTGGGCTTGGGCCGGGCGCGGCGGGTGGTCACTGCCGTTCCGGATCAGCTATCTTGTGCCGAACGAGGGTGGCGTGCAAGGGCTGCACAACGCGAGCGTGGTGGCACGTGACGTAGGCAACCGAGGCCTTGTCGAGTATGCTGTGCACGAGTCTAATGCGACGGTGATGGCGTGGGGAGGAGGCGACGGCTGCATCTACCGCAAGCTCAACATGAGCATCGCGTCTGTGGTCTCGACAAGTAGGCCAACTGTTGCAGCGGACATTGAGCAAGGGTCAGACGGGGCAGTTGCGACCGTGGTTATTGGGCCGTGGGGACACGTCCCTGAAGATCCAGGATCTGTGGCGCGGCTGGTGTTTGACCTCGTGGTCAGCTCAAACGACTCTGTGGCATGCAACGCGAGTGTAGTAAGCGTGCTTGGCATCGGGCCGCTGCCGTCTGGGGTGCGGGTGGTGCGCGCGTTGCGGCTGGGTATGCTCGCTGGTGGTGGACGGGTCAACGCGAGTGCCGAGCTTGAGATCGACCTCAGCGCTGTGGTGCCAGGCAACACGACGATGTCGTGGAATGTGACTGGTGTGGCTGGAGTGTGGGCGCACACCGGTGGCGTCGAGGTGAGGGTATCAGTGCGGTGCCCGAGGCCACCTGCGCCGCGGTGGGTAGCTGCATCGGTGGAGCAGTCTGTGTGGAGCTTTGGTACGTCTGCTGGCAAGGTGCGGGTCTCGTGGGAGCCATGCATGCAGGCGAGGGCGTGCTGCGAGGCGTATCCGATGGAGGTGCTCCGTGACGGAGCTGTGGTAGGGCTGACCAGCATGGGCGGCTTTGTGGACGAGTCCGGCTCGTTGCAGACCGGGCGCAAGTACTGGTACTCTGTTCGGCCTGCCGGAGGGAGGGACGGCAGCAGCGACATGTGCGAAGTGGCGACCGAAGTTCACGTGGAGAAGGACTTGCGTTGGATCGCGCTGCTCGTACTGCTGCTCGGGTTGGCTGGCTACGTTTTGGCGTCTCGGTGCGGCTCGCAAGCCGAGTCGATGTGTCGTCGGCTGAGCAGAGCGTGCGGCAAGCGGCGCGGATGGACACGGGTTGGGCACTCGGAGTCGCTGGCCAGTTCCGAGGGCGCAGTCGAAGTTTGGACCGGAAGCTTGTCAACGCGCGTCAGCGAATCGAGCTCTGTTGGGTCGTGGTGATTGGGTCGCGCTACAGCTCGCGGTCGGTGTGTAGCGGGGCTTGGTCCAGAGGCGAGAGAATAAATACGGGCTCGTACGAAGAGGTGAAGGGCCGGTCCTGGGAGAGGCGGGCGTCCGAGTCCCAGCCAAGAACCGACGAGGCGTCGACGAGCGGAATGAGCGGCGAAGGGTCGAGGGCAGGGAGGAAGGGTGCGAGGAGGGACGGGAGGCGTGCCGGGCCGTAGCGGCGGTGCATGTTCCAGACGAGCTGATCACTGCCGACCGGGACCGAGACAACGAGGACACCATGAGGGGCAAGGATGCAGTCTGCGAGGGCAGCCATAATGTCTAGGTCCGCGGACGGGCTAAGCGGGTCGCCGTAGCGGCCGAGGCCGTCGTGGTCAAAGGACGAGAGCGAGATGGCAAGGCCAAACGGGGTGTGAGTACCGTCTGCGATGTTGGTCGCGAGTTGGTCGGGCGTGAGGGTGGTAATGGAAGTCGCGCGGTAGTTGAGGGTGTTGTACTCGACCGTGGTGACGGCGTCGAGGCCAAGGGCGAGGAGCTCGGCCTCGATCCATGGCGACATGGAGCCAAAGACAGCGGCTGGGGCGAGGGCGGCGAGGCCGCCTGGTCGCGAGGCGTTAACGGCAAGGAGGGCAATACGGAGGAGGTCCTTGCGGTCGTGAAAGCCGGTGGCGGAGAGCGAGGCGGCGAGGGCATGGTAGGAGCCGGCGGCGGCAGCGGCAGCGGCGAGGCGGGCGTGGCGGGCCGAGGCGGCGAGAGCCAGAGCGGTGACACTCTCCTCAGACGCACCGTAGCGTGAGCCCTTTCCGCCCATGGTGTCATCGATGACCATCGAGTGGCTGGTGTCGACTGCGCCGCCCATCGAGAAGGCATCGGTGAGGGCGGGAGGCATGGTGTCTGGCGCGCAAGGCGTGTCGGTGAGGTCAAAGCAGGGCGTGTGCGGGGCGGCGATCCAGACAGCGCAGGCATCGTGGCGTAGAGGCGGGGCGGGAGCGATGAGGGAGGCAAAGGTGAGCGTAGGAGCAGGCGGGGGCAATGCTGATGCAAAGGTGAGAACAATGGCGAAGAGAGCGAGGCCAGAGAGCGCAGCCGAATCGACGAGCGGTGGCATACGGTGGTGGCGTGTGGTTTGCAGTGAGGTGGTGGCAGAAGTGGATAATTTTGGGTCGGGTGCAGGAGGCGCGTGTGGCGCGCAGTTGCGTCATAAGGATGAACATGAGTGGGCAGTGAGCGGGTAGTGAGTGACAGGAAGGATAGGGCATGAGGACATGGTATGCAAGTGGTCGAGAGGGGGCAGGCGGTGGGTGGGGGTGACTGATGCGTCGGAAGGGACTTCGCGAAGGTCGTGGGGTCGTACTGGCATTCATGAAGGATTCGGGCAGATGGAAGAACCGGAACAAAAAGGCGGCGAAGATTCGGCGACACCGGGCTGGCGTGCTAGGCCAGAGAACAGTCATCGTCAGCAGACACAGCGATGTCGAGTCCGCTGGCAGTAGAAACACGAATGGAAGCCCTAGGTGGAAGCAAGAAGAGCATGGAGGTTGCCGCGGCGACGCCACGATCGCAGCCGCCGTATTTGGCGACGGCCGACGCAGCGATGATCCGGGCGCAGCGCGGAGTGCTGGAGACGTACCTCGCGTTCTGGGACCATGTGCGGCTGAGCAAAGGTATCGAGGCCGACAAGCGGATGCGCGTGGCGTTGAGCAAAGCCGCCGACATTGTGGTACGCGTGCGATGGCACCTCGACGCGCTTGTGCCCGGGTTTTCGGCGTCGCTTTGCGGCGGCAGCGCGCGCGAATACCTGTGGTCTATGGACACTGTGCCCGGCGACGAAGACAAGTTTGTGCGTGGGCTAGTCCACGCCACGCTCTCTGACGTGGACGAGTTGTCGAGCGAGGCGATCGATGGGTATGTTGGTGAGATCCTGGCGGCGCTGACGCGCGAGGCGGCGATCGAGCACGACGCGCTGACGACGGCATTTGAGGTCGAGTGGGCGCGGCTCGCCGATCGGGTCAGCCATCTTCAGGCCGATCAGGCGCACGGCGGAACCGGGCCGCATCAGGTGGCGGATTTGCGGCGGGCGGTCAACATGATGCGTGAGTGCGCGGCAGTGGTCGCTGGGCTGGTGGAGGCGCATGAGCCACTCGGCTCATCCGAGAGTACCGAGTGTGTCCACGAGCCCGAGCTTGTGCTGCGAAGCAAGGTTGACAAGGTTGAGGTCGAGGCCGAGCCTGTTTCCGAAGTCGAGCCTGTTTCTGAAGTCGAGCCTGTTCCCGAAATGGAGGCTGAGGTCGAGGCCGAGCCTGTTCCCGAAATGGAGGCCGAGATCGAGGCCAAGGCTGGGGTCGAGGCCGAGCCTGTTCCTGAAATGGAGGCCGAGGTCGAGGCCGAGGCTGAGGTCGAGGCCGAGCCTGTTCCCGAAATGGAGGCCGAGATTGAGGCCAAGGCTGGGGTCGAGGCCGAGCCTGTTCCTGAAATGGAGGCCGAGATCGAGGCCGAGGCTGAGGTCGAGGCCGATCCTGTTCCTGAAATGGAGGCCGAGGTCGAGGCCGAGGCTGAGGTCGAGGCCGAGCCTGTTCCAAAGGACGAGCCTGCTGTTGAAATCGAGGGCGAGCCTGTCGACGACGACAACAACGATTTCGCTGCCAACGACGACGACGACGAAGCACTCTCGTCGCCGCACTCGGAGCTCTCCGAGTCGGACAATGAGGCCACGATCAAAATCTCCAACATTCACAACGACGTCACGCTGCTCACGGACCACATCCACCATCTTGACGAGCTGACGGCTGCGCTGCCAGAGCTCGAGGATGTGACCGCCGATCCGGAGCAGACGCTCGCGCTGCTGAAGCGGATGCAGACCAAGTCAATTGCCTACACCGAGGAGCTGATGCGTGACTTGCTCGCGCTTGACTCCATCACTGGCCTCGGGCCCGAGGTCCGCGCTCAGCGCAAGGACACGGTCGCCGACATCCAGCGCCTGCTAGACGAGGCCGATGCCGTCAAGACCAAGCTCCGACGCCACATCCAGATGCTCGAAGAGCGGCTCGCCGAGCGTGTGCAGGCTGTTGCCATGCCGCAGCCCACACCAGAGCCGGAACAGATCCCGGACCTTGAGCCGGTCTCCGACAACGAGGCAGCCATCCCGATCGATGTGGCGGCCTCGCCCAAGAACGACCTGGCCGAGGCCGAGGACGGAGTCATCCCGGTCGTCGACGCCACTCCGATCGAGGATGACGCAGGCTACGATCTCGAGGCTGAGCTGAACAAGCTCTGCGCCGGCGCCGTCGAGCGGCTCGCGCAACAGTGGCGCGAGCTCGACATCGAGCCGCAGTTTGAGGTGAGCAAGATGGCTGGCGGCGCGACAGCGATCTCGGCGGTCATCCCCGGCATGAACCGCAGGGACGTAGCCATCAATGTCTCGGCCGACGCGTACAACCGGCCAATTCTTACCATCCGTGGCGTGGTTGAGCCGTCGGCCGAACAGCTCGAGCGCATGGCCGCCGTCGCCCGTGCCCAGCTCCCGCGCCTTGCCGCCCGCTGGGGCCCCGCCGCCGACACTGCCACCCTCTTCGATGCCGTCATGCTCCGCCTTGGCGACGGGCGTTTCGGCACCTTTACCCAGTCGTACGTTCTCCCAGAACACACCACCCAGCGCCACATCTCGGGCTCGTACAAGGACGATGTTCTGCGCGTCGTCATCCGCCCGCCGCAATCCCGTCCGACATCCCAGCACCGCGCCCAGGCCGCCCGGCCCGCATATCCGCTCTGGGGCCGCCAGCCAAGCCGCGGCCGGTCCCTCGGCAGCGGATTCCCCTTTTGGTAGAGATAAACCTCTTCAGCAAATCGCACATCAAACGGGGAAAAGAATAATAGATCGGCACCCCGCGCCGTCCGGCCATGCATGCGTCGGACTTGCGTCATCGCCAGCTGTGGCTCGACCGCCAGCCGGCGGCGACTGGCTGCTGCTCGGGGCAGCGTCGCCCACCCCACCCCCTGCCACCACCCATGGCAGCCCCCCCTCCCCCCCGCGTGCAGCTCTTCATTGGCGGTCTTGACGGCTCTGTCACCGACCGGGACCTCAATGACGCCTTTGCCAAGTACGCCGTGCCCACCCCAGCCCATTCCCCCCCCCCCCCCCCCCCCACCCTTCCCCACCCCACTGTTGCTGCTCCCTGCCCGGGCGCGGGATGACCGACAAGCACACTGCTACCCCACCCCCACCCCCACCCCCCCCACCCACCCCCACCCCGCCCCCTACCTCCCCGACTCACCCCCTCTACCCCGCCACCCTCCTCTCGTCGCTCTGCATAGGTACGGCCGACTGACTCGGACCTTTGTGGCCCGTGGCGGCAAGTTTGGGTTTGTCTCGTTCGAAACCGAGGCCGAGGCCGAGGCGGCGCTGGCCGAGACGGGAGCCCAAGTCGGCCGGTGCGTCATCAATGTCGAGTTTGCCACGGGCGATGCGGCATCTGCTGACTCGGGTGCCTGCTTCTCGTGCGGAGAGCATGGCCACATTGCTCGGCGCTGCCCTCTCAAGCCCCAGCGCCAGGCCCCGCCCAACACCGAGTGCTACGCCTGTGGCCAGCTCGGCCACTTCTCCTACCAGTGCCCGACCAACCCGCGCGGCGGCGGCGATCGCGGTGGCCGTGGCGGCGATCGCGGTGGCTACGGCGGCGGTCGTGGTGGCTACGGCGATCGCGGCGGCTATGGCGGTGGCGACCGCGTTTTGCTATGGTTTTTGGCGACCGCGGCGGCTATGGTTACCGCAGCGGCTACGGATCACGAGGCGGCTACGGCGACCGCGGCGGCTACGGCGACCGCGGCGGCTACGGCGACCGCGGCGGCTACGGCGGCGGCGACCGCGGCGGCTACGGCGACCGTGGCCCTCCTGCTGGTGACCGTGGCTACGGCGGCGGCGACCGCGGCTACGACCGTGGAGGCGACCGTGGCTACAGCCGCGGCGGCAACCCGCGGCTACGACGACCGCGGCGGCTACGGTGCGCCGGGCCGGCGACCGCGGCTACGATGCGCCTGCGCCTGCGCCCGCTTGCTCCGGCGCCCGGCCGGTTGTCTACGGCTACCGCGGCTACGACCGCGGCGGTGACTCGCGGCAGCGAACGCT
>NW_013657674.1:156708-159059 GCF_000142905.1 Thecamonas trahens ATCC 50062 | reverse complement strand
CGCCTGCCGGCGACGCCGCCCCGGCTCCGGCAGCCGAGTAGTATGTGTTGAGTTGTTGAGTTGTTATTTCCGGACAGGCGTCACGGCTTGATCACCATGACCATGCCCATAAAGTCGTCCAGCGTGATGGTGGCGGTAGCGTCGAGATCGGTGTCGTGCCACGAGAAGACCCTACGGGCGAGCGCGCAGTAGGCGCAGAGGTCGACAAACTGCGGAAAGGTGAGCCCTGCTCCGCTGTCGGCGTACAGGCCCGACGGCGCCATCATCCGCCGCAGCAGGATGTTCATGCTCGTCTCGGTCATGTTGAACCCGCACGCCGCCAGAGCCGCCTTGATCTCGGCGTACTCGATGACACCCGAGCCATCGGCGTCGCCAGCACCAAACGCCGCCTGCGCCGCCATGATAAAGTGATGCATAGCCGCAAACTCATCAAAGGTAATCGTCGACTCGCCGCGGGTGTCATACGTCCGGATCAGCAGGCCGGCCGTCTCTGTGGTAAAGGTGAATCCCTGAGCCGAGAGCGCCTGAGCCAGCTCGCGCGCATCGATATGTCCCGACCGATCAACATCGACCTTTCCATCGTCCGCCCCCCATCGTCCGCCCTATAAGTGATGGTCTTGACCAGCATCCGCATCGCCCATCGTAGCCGCGCTTGCTCGCGGGAACCACCCCCTTCTCTCCTCCCCGTGCTGCACACGTGCCTACCCCGCCCCGTGAGCCACGCGCCCGCCCCCATAGTGGCCCTCTCCCTTCCATCCCATACCGCATCAAAGAATCCCCGCAACTGCTCGTCGGCCATGCTCTCCCGGCTATCGTGCCTGTCGCGGCCGTAGTCAAGTGGCCGCTGCACCGACGCCGACAGCAACACACACACAAACACACAAACCACACGCACCGCTCTCCCTCGCCATGACTGCTCTGCAGGCGGCCACTGCTCGGCTTGCCCGGCTGGTGGCTGCCATTCCGGCAGCAGTCTGGCGGCTGCTGGTGGCTCCATCGGCGGCGGCGCGCATAGTGGCGGCAGCGCGGACGGCGCTTCCGCTACTGCCATGGGTGCTGACCGCGGCAGGTGCTGTGCTGGTGGCGGTGGTGGCGGCCGCGCGGGCGGCGGTGGCAAGGGCAAGGGCCGAGCGCGCAGAGGCTGATCTCCGCGCCCGCTCGCTCCAGCTGCTGGCAGCCAAACACGCGGCGGCAGCAGCGCTGATGGAAGCAGACGCCGCCCATGATGGCATCCGCAGGCTCGGCCATCGCGTCCTGGCTCTAATCGTCGCCCTTGCGCCATCCCGTGCCGCCGACGGCGCCCTGGCTCCGCTGCGCACTGCGCTCCGCGAGCCGGACTCACCCTTTCGCGGCGCAAGCGTCGCGCTCGTCCCGGCTGTGCTGGCCGCCTGCGATGCAATTGCGCCTGCAACGTGACCAACCTGCGCCGCGACGTGTGATGCCAGCCAAGAGCCGCTGTTTATTGTTTGTTGCCAGCCATGCGAGCGCAAGCTACAACTCCTTCAAGCCCTTGATCTTCTGCTCAAACTGCTCGGTGTACCAGGCCGCCGCGGCCCAGAAGCCGATGCGGAGTGCGAGGAGCTCGAGCGTGCGGCGGTCGAGAGCGTCATCAGCTGCGAGAATGAGGGCGACGGCCGGGACAACAACCGCAAAGTAGTAGAAGAGCTTGCGAGTGAGGATGACGGCCTTGCGGTCAAAGCCGTAGAGGCCCAGGCCGCACAGCGCGGTCGGAAAGGCTACCACCAGATCGGAGCCGTGCCACAGCTTGAGCCCCGTCGGCATCTCGCTGCCGTCATCCGCGCCGTGCAGGAACCGATACCCGGCCACGCCGGCCGACATCACCGCCAGCACCAGCATCACCGACGCCGCCGGCCGCACAAACGTCGCGTCCTTCAGGAACACCACCCGCGGAGGCCCGTCGCTCCCAGCCTCACTCGCTGTCCCCTTGCCCGACGCCCCATCCCCGCCCGCCGCCTTGCTCCCGCCACCCTTGCCCGCTGCTCCACCCTTGCTCCCGGCCTTGCTCTTCTTGCCCATCCTGTCGGGTTGTGAGACGAGGAGTGCGCACGCCAGCGCCGTCGTCGCTAAACAGCCGCCGCCCACCGCTCCCATGACCAGCCAGCATGTCTCACCACACCACCACCCTCTCTCCGTCACCAGCCGGCCACACCACGCCCGATAGCCAGCCCAGCCTGCCAGTGGCCCAACATGGTGAGCAGTCCTGCCCACAAGCACACATCCAGCCACCATCATCCACCCCCCCCCCCCACCCCACCCCATACCACCATCCATCATCCATCCTCCACAACCAAGCACCCACCCCATAACCGCACATCCATACACGATCCTCT
>NW_013657674.1:152725-154392 GCF_000142905.1 Thecamonas trahens ATCC 50062 | reverse complement strand
CTCCTCCCCTCCTCCCTCGGCGGGAGGTGGCAAGCCGTGGGGCCTGCTTCTTTGACGGCAAAAAATCCTGTCACCCCCCAATGGACTCAGCCTTCCCCACCCACCCCCCCCTCCACCCTGGCGGCCACCCTTCCCAGTGCCCTCTACTGGTGCTGTATCATTGCTGTATCATGAATCCGATCGTCTGCTTTTCCTCGCACGTTACACAACCTGGAACCAAATCAAGTCCTCAACGGCTCTACAGCGCACGCATAGCCCTCATGTGGGAGGGAGTCAGCCCGGGAGGCGACAAGGTCGCGAGATTGGCGGCCATGTGCGCACGCGAGGTCGAGCGCGGCACCGCAGTCATGCCGCGCTGGAGTAGGAAGCGGAGAACAACATGGGCGGGGGAAGTCTCCAGCTCGGCAGCGATGGCGGTCACCGTCGGATGGGAGAGGACAGGGTTGACTGCTGCGTTCCAGTACTGGCCGCCAAGCGGAGAGTAAGCGGTAAACACGGCACCGATGCCCGTGGCTGCAGCGACTACAGCGTCGTCCACGCCCGCTTGAAGCACATCGTAACGCGACTGGACGACCGAGACTGGGATCCGCGCCAGCGCTCCAAGCTCGGCCAGTTCCCGCGGAGAAAAGTTGCAGACTCCGATCGAGCGGATGGTGCCTGCCTCGACTGCAGCCTCGAGAACCCGCCAAGAGTCGCGCCAGTCGCCGTCGGGCGTGCCCATGCCATCGCAGATATCGCTCCAGCACTCGGGGTAGTGGATGAGCATGAGGTCAATGTAGCTAGTCCTCAAGTTGCGGAGCGAGGCCGCGATCGCCGCCGCCGCCGCACCCGGGCCATGGTCGGCTGGATGGAGCTTGGTGGTGATGAACAGCTCGCTTCGTACCACGTTCTTCGCCTCCGCCACCACCTCGCCCACCACGTCCTCGTTGGCGTACCACACAGCCTTGAACGCGGCTGTGTCAAAACTCCGGTACCCGAGCTCCAGCGCTGTCTCCATCGCCGCCCGCGACGGCGCGCCCGGGCCTATCGCTGCCATTCCCAGCCCAATTCGCGGCATAACCCACCCCGACGGCAGCCGCACCCCATGTAGCACCCCGTCCACGCCCACCTCGTCCAGCCCAATCGCGCCCACCGTTCGCCGCGCATTGGCCGCCGGCTGCTGCCAGCCGAGCGCCACCGCCACCGCCAGGCAGCCAGCCACCGCCACCACCGCCACCACCGCCCACCACCACAACGGAAAAACCCGGCGCTTCACAAACCCGCTCGCCTCACGCATACCAGCCCCGTCTGGTCCACCAGCAACCTCTAAAGGTCGAAGCGTAGGGAGTGGTCTGGATAGGCCTTCCCTCCCCCCTCCCCCCTTGTGAGGAAGATCAGGGACGGCGGCCGGCGAAACGACGAGGCGACAGCAGCCGACCGGCCAGCCGCCCACCGCCGGTCCTCCAACACTCCAGCCACCGCACTCGGAGACGCGGTCGGTGGAGGCATGGCGTTCGAGTTTGGCGACCTGTGGACAAACCGAGTAAGCAGCCCGAGAGGAAGACGAAGATGGGGTGGTTGGAAGTGAGGTTGAGGGGGGGGGCGAGGGGGGAGGGGGGGGGGGGGGAGGGGGGCGAGGGGGAGGGGGGAAGGGGGGAAGGGGAGGGGGGAGGGAGGGGGAGGGGGGA
>NW_013657674.1:134124-152361 GCF_000142905.1 Thecamonas trahens ATCC 50062 | reverse complement strand
TCGTGTGCAGGCTGCAAGCAAAGGCTAGAGCCTGCAGAGCCCCGTGTGTCTGCTATGGGGAAAAAGGTGGTACGTGGCAAGGAAAGGCGCTCCGTGTGTGTGGGACGGCTTTCGACTCGCTCGCCGTGCGTGGCTGCTACGCCTGAAGTCGGCTGAGGCGGCAACGCGTGCCAATTTTTCAGCAACCCCAGGTGGGGACAGGTGACCGTGTTGAGGGTGGAGAGGCGGCGAGTGCGGGATGTAGGGCATGTGAGACTCATTGGGTGTGTGATGGTGGGTGTGGTGGGTGTGGTGGGTGTGTGGGTGTGCGGGTGTGTGGTGGGCGTGGGGATGGCGGGAGAGGACGACAGGCACAAGGAGCACTTTGTGTGCGTGGTCTGCGGCTCGTCGCTGTTGGGCACGCAGTACCATGAGCACGAGGGCTCGCCGTACTGCCACGCCGATTTCATGGGCACGTTTGCGCATCGGTGTGCGGGATGCAAAGAGTCTGTGTTTGGGGCGCATCTGACGGCGCTCGACCAGCACTGGCACACAGACTGTTTTGTGTGCACCACGTGCAGGCAGCCGTTTGCGTCGGGCCGGTACTTTACAGTCGACAACATGCCGTACTGCAGCGAGCACTACCACTCCAAGGTTGGCAGCGGTGCACAGCATGCTCGCAGGTCATCACGGACAACCATGTGTCGGCGCTCGGCGCCTCGTGGCATGCGCAGTGCTTCAACTGCTCGTCGTGCGGGTCAAATCTGACCGGCACGCTGTTTGCCTCGCGCAAGGGCAAGGCCGTGTGTAAGACGTGTGCCAACGCCGTGTCGCGCAAGCGCTCGCAGCGCATCATTGAGACGCTCAATGACATCCGGGCGTCTTCGCCGGCTCGGCCGGCCCCGGCGGCTAGGCTGCCGGACGAGGTTGTTGCCAAGCTCCGCGACCTGGGCAAGGCCTACGCGCGGACGGTGCGGACGGTGCTGACGGCGGTGACGGCCGAGGACGTCGGCACCATCAAGTCGAACATAGCAGCTGCCGTCAAGCCGGTCAAGGATCTCATCGGGACACTCCGCCAGGATGCGGCTACCGCCGCCAATGCCGAGATGCACGCGTCAACGCTGCAGACTGACGCTACTGCGCTGCTGACCCACGTCAAAGCCGTTTTTTCTGCCAAGGGCGAGGCTCTTGTTCCTGCGCTAGCGCTGCTCAAGAAGCTCCTTGTCAAGTTGACCGGGGACGTCAACGCGGTGGTCTCGTCGATGGCCGCGACCAACGCGCCTGGTGCGAGTGCAGCCGAGGAGAGAGAGAGCGAGAGTGAGAGCGCGGCTCGAGGACAAGCCGTGAGTTCCGAGCCGCCAAAGCGGGCGTCGGCAGTGCTCGATGAGGCACCAAGCGTCAAGTCTATGCTTGACCAGCAGTTGAGGTCGTTCCTTGTGGAGAACGCGGAGCTCTGCATCTACTTGACGCAGGCCGGCGCCGACGTCGACGACGTGGTGCCGGACGACGAGGCGGACGGTGGCGACGTAGACCCCAAGGCCATTTTGTTGGTGCGGCGGATGCTGAGATCGATGACAGCGATTGCAGCGACAACCGAAGTGCTTGACGAGCTGGACTGGACCGGCCCGCAGTCGCTGGCGGCCAAACTTGTGGAGGCGGCCAAGGCTGGGCGGGTGGCAGTGCGGGCCGAGGCGGAGCGGGCAGTGGCGGTTCAGCGATGCGCCAACGAGCTGCGCGAGCTGATTGCCTCGATTGTCGGCCCGTACCTCGACCCAGCAGACGAGCACGACGACTCCAAGCTCGAAGTCAAGGGCCCGATGGGCCTCAACCACCGGCTTGAGTCGTTTGGCGTCGGAACGGCCTCTCACGGCGCACACTCGCGATTCATCACCGACTGGCAAGACGCGTCCAAGTTTGAACCAAAGGCTGCGGTGAAGCACAACTCACGGCGTGCGGCGACGGTCAACCTCTCGTCGCTCGATGTCGACTTTGACTCGCCTGAGGGTCAGGCAGCGGTGGGCGCCATGACGGCGGCCAGCGCTGCCAACGGCGGGAGCAGCAAAGCGAGCGGGCGGAGTGGGCGCAAGGTTCCGGTCCGCAAGGGCCGCGACCGGCCGCTTCCGAGCGCCAAAGCCGACTTGCCTGGCTCGTCGAAGCGGAACAAGCAGCACCGGCGGCGCGCTGTGTCGATGTCGTTGTCGCTGCTGACGACGGCACGGCTTTCGGCGTCGATCGGATCGGTCCAGGAGAGCATCCAGCCGTTTGAGCTCGAGCTTCCAACAGCAGCGGCGACAACAGTGGAGACGCAGGAGCGGTCGCGGGTGCTGGACATCCAGAAGCTGATGGGCGACCTCGGAGACATTCTCGAGTCGGAGGATCTCTCGGCGGTGGCGTACACGGCCGAGTCGCTCGACGAGGTCTCGTCCGAGTCGGGCGAGACCGGGGTGGCGGTGGCTACGCCGGTGTCGGCCGCAGCGGCGACGGCAGTCACCGTCTCGCCGACTAAGGCTGGCCCGTCTTCGCCGGCGTCGGCGTCGGATGCCATCACTGCACGTGAGGTTGTGCTCCTCCCGCGGTCAAAGCGCGAGAACGTGGAAGAGCGGCTGGTCGACGAAGACACGGCGGCGTCGGGCGCGGCGTACCTGCCAGAGACGGTGCCGGCGGTGCGGACTGCACGCTCGCCGTCGATCTCGGCCAACGGAAAGCTCGAGCTCCACCCGCCGACCTCGGGCAAGCTGGTGCTCAAACGGGGCATGTTCAACAAGTGGAAGCGGCGGCACTTTCTACTCGAAAACGCCGTGCTCTACTTTATGAAGCTCAACGGGCGGACGGTCATCGACCGGCTGCCGGTGCCCGGGTGTGCGATCTCGCGATCGCCCGAGACCTCGCACTCACACGCGTTTTCGCTGACGACGCCCGAGGCGATGGGCGGCGACGTGGTGGTCTTCCGGGCTGAGGACGCGGCCGACAAGTCACGGTGGGTCAACGCGCTCGAGTCTGTGGCGGCCATGCCGACCTCGTGCATCAATGAGGCGCTGATGCGGCCGGTGACCAAGAAGCAGTCACGGATGACGCTCCGCAAGGGCAAGTCGTTCTCGCTGGCAGCCGGGCTGGCGGCAGCAGGATTGGCCAGCGCGCCGACGCTTGTCAAGCGCAAGGCCATTCTCGAGGGCGAGACTGAAGTCCTGGTTTACATCAACAACAAGGTGGAGGCCGGGACGCCCGAGAAGCTCATCTCGCTCCTGGTGTCCGAATCGGACCCGCCGCCGGGCTACGAGACGGTCTTCCTCCTATGCTTCCGGCACGCGATCAAGCCCAAGTTTGTGCTCGAGACAGTGATGGGCCGGTTCAACTGCGTGGCACCGGCCGGAGCCACCGGCCAGCAATTGGCGTACGTCTCGACGTGGCGGCCGATCATCCAGACACGGGCCATCGACTTTGTCATGCACTGGGTGGAGAACAACTGGTACGACTTTCACGACGACGAGGTCATGGTCATGGGCGTCATGAACTTTGTCTCGCTCGTCCGCGAGGTCGGTGACTCGGACGACATCCGGGCACGGGCCGAGCAGATCGATGCCCTCATCGAGGCCAAGATTACAGAGTTTGACGGGTACAAGGAGGCCAAGCTCGAGGGCCCGTCGGGCGGCATCGCCCACGAGTGGGGAAAGCTCGTCGAGTACGACGCCGTCGAACTCGCTCGCAACTACACGCTGTTTGAGATGGAGAAGTTTGTGGCCGTCCGCCCGGAAGAGTTCACCGTCCAGATGTGGGGCGACAAGTCCAAGGGCTTCCTCCGGGTGTACTCGGAGAACCTCTCTGCGTTTGTCGACTCGTTCAACCACGTCTCGTACTGGGTGGCGTCGGAGATCTGCCTCATGCCCGACCTCAAGAAGCGCGTTGCCATTCTCAAGCACATCATCACGCTCGGAAAGGAGTTCTACGACCACCGCAACTTTAACGGCCTCATGGCCGTCATCTCGGGCCTCAACCTTGCGTCAGTCCAGCGGCTCAAAAAGACCTGGGCCGGCCTCCCCTCCAAGTCGCTCGCCACGCTTCACCAGCTGGAGGCCGTCATGTCGCCCAAGTCCAACTACGCGCACTACCGCGACCTGCTCTCCGATACCTCACCAGCTGTGCCATTCTTTGGCCTGCTCCTCAAGGACCTCACCTTCCTCGATGATGGCAACCCGAAGCGGATCGACGGCACTGCGCTCGTCAACTTTGACAAGTGGCGCACGATCGCCACCGCCATCCTCTCTATCTGCAAGTTCCAGGACTCGGAGTTTGACTTTGTCGCCGACGATGACGTCACCACCTACCTCAAGTCGTGCCTCATTGTCGACGACCGCCCACTGTACTCGTACTCGCTGCTGTGCGAGCCGCGCGGCCAAGCCGAGGACTCGGCGTCGCAGCGGCTCATCGAAAAGTGGGCTGCTGCCTCGTAGTAGTCACTTCCCGGTCTAGGGATATCATTCTTGCGTGTGCATCACCCATCCTGTAGCGTCGTTGCAAACAAAGTCGAGCGTGGTTGCTCAAGTGCTCGTGTCCACTCGCCATAGTGTGTTGAACACCACATCGCGAGACATTATTTTGCACCAATACGGGATTTACTCTTCGTCGTGCTTGGCCTTCCATGCCTCGACAAAGGCCTGCGCCTTCTCGCGGACGCCGGCCTGCTTGCGCTCGTCGCCGTGCTCGGCCTCAAAGGCGAGGTAGCGGGCAAAGACCTTGCGCATCTTGGCAAGCGGGAGCGGGAGCAGGATCATGCGGTCGAAGATCTTGCGGATGCGCTTCTTCGAGCCGTGCTTGGTCTCCATGTCGACGTACACGTTCCACACGTCGAGCCGCTTCGGCTTGGACGCCAGTACGTCCTCGAGCAGCGTGCGTCCGCGCTCTGGTGAGCCAAACTTGAACTCGAGCGTCGCGCACTTGGTCACCAGGTTGGTGTGCTTGGTCTTGGGCACCGACTGCATCGCGCGCTGCAAGACAGAGCGCGCCTCGTCGGCGCTGGCGTGCCGGAGCTTGAACATGAAGAACCCGGTCCACGCCCGCGAGTAGGCCTTGCCAAACTGGCGGACGGTGATGTCCCACAGCGCGTCGGCCTCCTCCCACTTGGACGACGCCTCGTACACCTCCAGCAGCTTCTCGTGGATGGTGAACGCGTCGTTGTATTTGACTGCGCGCTTGAAGACCTTGTTGAGCGAGCCCTGCGTGCCGTGCATGTTCTCGAGGTTGAGGTACGCCACCCACACGTTGAGCTTATCGGTCTCCTCCTTGAACGAGATCGTCTTGAGTGCCTTCTCAGCAACCTCGCGCGCCTCGGCAATCTGCGTCTGCGAGAGATGGAACGCCATCAGCTGGATCCACAGCATCGACGAGTTGGGCGATGCCAACAGCAGCCGCTCAAACTCGTCCACAGACTCGGGCGCCTTGGACGCATCCACAAGCGCAGCCTCGAGCGCCCGCGTCTGTGCCTCCTCGGCACGCTGCTTCTTCTTGGCCGCCGCACGCTTCTCGCGCCGCGTCGCGTTCCGTCCACCAGCAACGTCCATCTCGCCCTCCATCACCACCGACGATGACGACGACGACGAGGACGAGGAGGAGGAGGAGGAGGAGGAGGAGGAGGAGGAGGAGGCCGAGCCAGACGAGGAGGAGGCCGAGCCTGAGCTTGACGAACCACGCTTCGACTTCTTCGTCTTGGCCTTGGCCTTAGCCTTGGCCTTGGCCTTAGCCTTGGCCTTAGCCTTGGCCTTAGCCTTGGCCTTGGCCTTAGCCTTGGCCTTCGACTTGACCGCCGCCTTTGTGCCCATACCAGCCAGGAGGCGGGTGAGCAGGTTAGGGTCTGAGGCCGGGTCGAGATCAGCGTCAGCAAACAGATCCGAGCCGTCGGCGCCGATGAACGAGGCCGAGTCGGACGAGTGCGAGTCTGAAGCCGCCGAGCCGGACGAAGCGTCGTCGGACGAGGCCGAGGCCGAGCCGGACTCGTCCATGTCGGCAAGGCCCGAGCGGAGGGCGGCCATGTCGTCGGACGACGAGTCAGCGTCGGCGTCGAGGAGCTTGACAGCGCCCTGGACCTCCATGTCGGCGACGTCCGAGTCCGAGCCGGAGCCGTCCGAGCCCGAGCCGTCCGAGTCGGAGCCGTCCATGTCGATCACCTCCGAGGCCGAGCCGGAACCCGAGTCCGAGTCCGAGTCCGACTCGTCGTCGTTGACAAAGTACTGCGGCTTGAGGCCAAGCGAGACGCGGTTGCGCTCGCGGTCGACCTTCAGCACCAGCGCCCGCACGTGGTCGCCCGGCGAGTACAGCGCCGAAATGTCGGTGACCCGAGTGTTGGAGAGCTCCGAAATGTGGGCCATGCCCGAGACCGACGAGTTGTTGATGCGAATAAAGACACCGTAGGTCGCAACCTGCGAGACAACGCCCGAGACCCGCTTGCCGGCCTTGAGGGTATGGATAGTAATCTCACGCTCGTTGCCGGTCGCGCCGACTGCGGACGTCTTGAGCGTGACGTTGACAAAGCCCGCTACAGGATCGATCGACAACACACGCCCAATGACATGCATGCCTCTGGGAAAGGCCGACTTGAGGTCCTTGATGTAGGCGTCGGTCATGTCACGGAGGAGGACCCGCCCGTTGAGGCGGTCGCCGAGCGTAATGAACGCACCCTTGTTGGTCACATCCTCAATGTACGCATGGACGAGCTGGCCCTTGACAAGCTGGTTGACCGAGGTGTACTCGGGCATGGGCGTGGTAAGCACCTCCTTGGCGGTGAGCTCCGCAAGCTTGGCCGACCGCGCCTGCGTCGGCACGAGGCCCTCGAGCGGGTTCTCCAGCCGCGAGGGGCGAAGCGAGACGCGAGCCACAAACGACGACGTCTCCATGTTCTCGGGTGGGCCGACGCGGACAATAGCCACGATCCGGACCTCGCCGGTGGTAAACGACTTGATGACCTCGCCGCCCCACACGTCAGAGAGCTGCGAAAGCGGAGCAACAACGACCTCACCCGAGCCGATGACGAGCGAGACAAAGACGGAGGTGACCGCCATGACCCGTGCCGGCACCAGCATGCCCTCGCGCAGCTCGGCATCGGCTGGCGAGAGGAGCGAGAGGCTCACACCAACCTTGTCCGTCACGTCGGTGACGTAGACGTCGACGGCCGAACCCGGCGCGTACTTGCGAGCAAACGACGAGTCGGCAACGTCCTCGGCGGGCATCTGCAGGATGTCCACCCGGCCGCGCGACATGCAGTCGAGAGCAACCCACATGCACGCCTCGTCGCAGCCCTGCACAAAGCCGGTCAGCTTGTCGCCACGCTTCAGTTTGTGAACCTTGACCAGGTGCTTGGTCGAGATCTTGCCGTCAGGCTTGGCCAGCACCGCCGGCCGCATAGTGAGCTCGATGGCCTGGCGCTTCTTGGTCCTGCTGCGGCCAGTCACGGCGAGGCCGCCCGAGCCCATGCGCTCGTTGAAGGCGAGGACCTTGGCCTCGACCAGCGAGCCAAGCTCAATGTCGGCAAACGGGAACGACGGCGCCAGCGTCGTCGCCTTGTCTGGCAGCTCGTCAAAGACCTCGGTCGAGTGGACACGAGCCTTGACCTTGCGCCCGAGCCGGACCTCGATCTGGTTGGCAAACTTCTTGAGAACCCGCCCGACAACACGGTCGCCGATGGTAAGGTCGGCTGCGGTCACCACGTCGGTCGGCGAGGCAACGGCACCGGTCGAGAGCGTCAGCGTCTTGTTCCCGGCATCACCGAACGAGCCGCTGGACTTGCGCGCCGAAGACACGCGCGTGACGTCGATCTCGGGCGCGGCAAAGACAATGGCGCTGTTCCCGACGCCAGCCTGGAGTGTGACTGTGCCGGAAGCACCGGCGACCGGGAGAGCCTCCAGTCGCTGCGTGCGCAGGCGACCGAGATGGGTCACAGCCGGGGTCTTGCCGGACGCCTCGTCGCCGTCGTCGTCATCGTTGTCGTCCGAACCCGAGTCGAGAGAGCCGGCAGCCTTGCTGACCAGAACCGCATCGTTGTAGCCGACAAGCGGAACGTAGCCGATGGCGTCAGAGGTGGTGACCACGGCATAGCACGGCTTGATGAGCTGGACAGTGGCCTTCACGCTTCCGCCCTCGACGGAAGCAGCAGCCTTGTCCTTGCCCTTGCCCTTGCCCTTGCCCTTCTTCGACTTGCGTGAGGTCGAGGTGCGGGCGGCAGCAAGGCTGGCGTAGTCGGCAACAAACTCGGCGCCCTCAAGCGAGTCGGCAAGCGAAAGGTCGGCGATGGCCGACGTAGGGTCAAAGTCGAGGACGAGACCCTCGACAACAGAGCCAGGGACCACCGCCGACGACCCGGTCTGAGAGGTACTGGTAAATCCGGAAATAGTGGTTGTGGACGTCGGGTCGGATGCGTGGGCCTCGTCGAACGAGGTAATGAGGCCGGTGGGAAGGATGTGCTTGACGGTGGCGGTTCGCGGGAGGCCGGGAACCAGGTTGGGGATGTCAGAGGCGGCGGAGAGCGCAGCGCGGCGGGCGAGGAGGCCACGCATCCAGCGCGACGAGGAGGCAAGGACTGCGCCAGTGGCCATGGAACCGGTCGCGCGCTGGGTCTCGAGGTCGAGCTCGGTGAGCTCAAAGGCGACGGTGCTGTGGGTGGGGACGACCGAGTCAATGTCGTCAACATAATAGCCGCCAAACAGGATGTTCTTGATCGGAATGAGGACGTTGACGTCGTTGGCGAGCGTGACAAAGGCACCGTAGGTGGCGCAGCCAGAGACGGTTCCGGTGTAGACCTCGCCAATCTGCATGTCGGCCAGCGACGCCGGGAGCGGGCCAGCGACGTCCGACTCCTTGATCGAGAGCTGGAGCGAGTATCGCGACTGCTCGATGACGTTGCTGATGATGCGGAGGGCAGGGAAGATGTCGGCGCGCCACGGGCCGACCTGCAGCGCCGAGCGGGTAGCCTCAAACATCTCCGGGTAGTCGGTGACGCGGTACGAGGCGATCGAGGCGATGACGGGCGGGGCGCCGTCGTCGCGGGTGATCGAGACAACGACAGTCCGCGGCTTGATCTCGACAACGTCGACGGTGCAGTGGACACCCGGGGTGATGAGCTCGCCGGCGTGGAAGGTCTTGAGGGTCTTGTAGAGCTTGGCGGCAAGCGGGGCACGCGACGCGCCGCGCGCCTCGAGCTTCATCTTCTCCTGCCTCTCGGTGCGGAGGAACGAGATGGGGATGGGGACGCCAGCCGTGATGTCTTCGGGGTTAAAGGCGAGGACGCGCGCCGAGACAACCTGGCCGACGTTGAAGATGTCGGACGGGATTTCGATGTACGAAGCGGCGAGATGCGAGGGGCGGACGATGCCAAAGACGTCGCCGTAAAACGCAACATAGACGCCGGAGCGATTGTCAACCTTGGTGATGACACCCGAGACGAGCGAGTTGATGAGGGAGGCGGCCTCGTCAATCGACTTGAGCACCGGATACTGAGCCTTGAGCAGCGAGGGCTTGGCGGTGAGCGCAACGCGCGGGCCAGAGATGCGGAGGACGGCGCCGGAAAAGTGAGCCCCAACCTTGAGGCGAGCCGTGGCGTCCGAGACATAGACGTCGGCAAGGTGGGCGCGGGTGACCGACGCGACACAGAACGGCGAGAGACGAACCTGGACGTACTCGGGCTCGACGACGATGACCTCTCCCGTGACCGGGGCGCCGATCTCGAGCTCCGAGGCAAAGAGGAACGGAGCCTTGACCAGAGCCGGCGCGCAGGCAACCTTGAAGATGGCCTGGATGTGCGAGTAGGCAATGACACGGACCGAGACGGTCGATCCCGGGCCAAAGCGCTCCTGCAAGTCGGCGTAGCTGGCGATGGAGCGATCGTTGTTGATGAAGGTCGGGGGGACGAGGGCGGGCGAGACGGCGGTGGGTGTGTCGTCGGTTTCGTCGTCGTCGCTGGCGGGGCCGGCGGCAGAAGGGAGAGGAAGGGCGACGATGAGGCCAAGCGGTGAGACGCGGACGACGGTGACGTCGTCGTAGACAGCGCCGCGGGTGATGGCGTCGGGCGAGGCTGGCGGCTCAAAGTTGACGACGGCCTTGGCAATGGAGAGGCCGATGCCAGTACCGTCCTGCTTGAAGATGATGACGCGGGCATTGATGGTTTTGCCGACCGAGTAGGCGGCAGGGTCGACGAGGCCCATCTCCTCGACATGGAGGGTGGCCTTGAGGAAGCCGAGGATGGAGACGACGAGGCCATAATCGTTTGCGGCGACGATGGTGGCCTTGACGCGGGCACCGACGTTGACGGCGTCGAGGGTGAGGTCTTCGTGCGGCTCGGTGATGGTGCGGAGGGCGAGCGGGCGGAGCGGGATGACGCCCGCGGTGGAGGTCTCGTTGAGGTTGATCATGGAAAAGTATGCAGCCTGGCCCTCGACGTACTCGATGTTCTTGGCGTCGGACTTGAGGAGGAAGCCCGAGACGTGCGGGATGCCAAAGGAGATGACGTAACCGTGGTCCTCAACCGAAGTCACGGCACCCCAAACGTTCGAGTCGGGGACGATGGCGGAGGAGGTGAGGCGGGCGTTGACGAGGCGCGGCTCGAGGGTGATGGCGACACGGCGGCTGGAGGTGGTGTCGACCTCGGAAATGACACCAGCAACGTAGGTGCCGGGCGCGTAGAGGTCGGTGAGGTCGACCCAGGTCTCTGCGGCGTCATCGCCAGCCTCCTCTGCGGCGGCGATGCGCTGGAGCTTGGCAGTGAGGGCGGAAGAGACTTCGGTGATAGAGACGCGTGCGGTGATACCCGAGGGGAGCGAGACAGACATGTGCATGGGGGAGACCGAGACGACGACGCCGAGGACGGTGGTGCCGACGGCGAGACCCTCGCGGCTCCGCAGCGAGACCATGTGGACATTCTCAGTCGAGTCTGAGGCGGCCGAGGGGCGCAGGGCGGCGATGTTCTCCTCGACAGCAGCGTCAGTGTCCTCGACGTCGTGCAGGTCGTCGCGGAGGAAGCCTGGGACAAAGCCACCGGCGCCGACGGGCAGAGTGGTCTTGCCAGCGCGGAGGACGGCGGCCGGGACGGCGCCAGCGGCCTCTGCAGCAGCATCGCGGGCAGCCTGCTCGCGGATGAGGCGGCGTTCGAGCGGGGTCAGCACGGCGGTGGTGCCACGGACAAACGAGCCTGCGCCAGTGGCGGCCTTCTTCTTCTTCTTGCGCTTCCGGGGAGGGCCCTCGCCGACGGCGGATGAAACATCTGCGCCATCCTCTGCCCGGGGGAAGGCAGCGACCGACGCAGGCGCCTCCTCAACCTCACGGCGGCGCTTGCTGCCGGTCTTGGCCTTTTTCTTCTTGCCCTTGTGCTTTGAGGACGCCATGGGAGGGTGGGGGTCGAGTGTTGCACCGATTGATGGGGAGGTGGAGAGTGAGAGGGGGTGACGGGTGCTGGCTGCTGCCGCCGAGTGGGAGGGATGGGAAGATTTCGGAGATGGGCCGCGCTGGGCTGAGGTGTCCGAGTATTGGACGGAGGTGATTTGGCTTTTGGGGGATTGGGTGGGGAAGGGGGGGCTGGGGAGGGGGGGGGGATGGGCTATGATACAGCGGTGGGTGATTGGGGGGATATGGGCTGTTGGGATAGGGTGGTGGTGGTGGTGGACACAGCGGCAGTTAGTGTGGATGGTGGTGGATGGGGTGGTGGCATGGCTGTGGCTGCTGTGATTCAAACTTGTTCCAAAATGATCACAGGCAGCAGCAGCCGAAGTGGTGGACAGGTCGCACTATGGCGTAGTCACCACTCTGACACACATCTCCACAACTCAGTGACGGAGAAGCAAAGCAATGGCCAGCCGCAAGTACACGTACCCGGCGTGTCGGAGAGACGAACAGGTGGTGGAGACATTGTTCGAGACTCCGGTGGCTGACCCCTACCGCCACCTGGAGGACCCTGACGCCGAGGAGACGGCGACGTTTGTGGCGGAGCAGAACAAGGTAACGTCGGCGTATCTGGAGCAGTGCGCAGGACGCGAGCGGCTGGTGGAGAAGATGACGGCAGCGTACGACTACCCCAAGGCCGGCGTGCCCTTCCGCAAGGGCCCGGCCTACTACCGCCACCGCAACTCGGGCCTCCAGAACCAGTACGTCATGTACAAGGCCGACGCGCTCGACACGCCCGCGAACGACTGGTCCGTCTTCCTCGACGTCAACACGCTCTCCGACGATGGCACGGCCGCCCTCCGTGCATCGGCCTTCTCGCATGACGGCTCGCTCTTTGCTTACGGCATCTCGCGCGGCGGCTCCGACTGGCAGACCGTGGCCTTCAAGGACGCTGCCACCGGCGCCGAGCTCGACGACTCGCTCGAGTGGGTCAAGTTCTCCGGCTACACCTTTACCCACGACAACGCCGGCGTGTTCTACTCACGCTACGACGCGCCGGCTTCGCTGACTAGCGCCGCGGTCGCCTCTTCGGCCGACAACGCCGCCGGCACCGAGACTGACAAGCTCGAGTTCCAGAAGGTCTACTACCACGCCATGGGCACGCCGCAGGCCGATGACAAGCTCGTGTATCACGACGCCACCGTCGCCGACCAGTTTTACGGCGTCAACCTCTCCGACGATGGACTCACCGTCATCCTCTCCATCTCGTCCGGCTGCGACCCGGTGAACAAGGTGTACATCGCCCCGCTTGCGGACGTCCTCGCCGCCCCATCGGCCGCAGACATTGCGTGGAACAAGCTTGTTGACAACTTTGAGGCCGGCTACGACTTTGTCGCCAACGACGGGCCGGTCTTTTACTTTAAGACCAACCTCGACGCGCCACGCTACCGGGTCGTCTCGCTCGACACCTCGGTGGCCATTCCCGAGCCGGCCACCACGCCGCGGGACGCGTTCACCGAGCTCGTCCCGCAGTCGACTACTGGTGACGTGCTCCAGTTTGCTATGGCTGTCGGCGCTGACAAGCTCGTCGTCTCGTGGATGCGCGACGTCAAGGAGATCCTGGAGATTTTCGAGCTTGCGTCGGGCACCCGCATCGCCGACGTCCCACTGCCGGGCGTCGGGACCGTGGCGTCGGTCTCGGGCGCGCGCCAGTACGAGACCTTTACCTTTAAGTTTGTCTCGTTCCTCTACCCGGGCTCGTCGTTCGAGTACAGCCTTTCTTCCGGTGAGGCCCGCCTCATCGACTCGACCGAGGTGCCTGGCTTTGACCTCGACGCGTACACCGCCACCCAGGAGTTCTACTACTCCAAGGACGGGACTCGCATTCCCATGTTTGTCATTGCACCCAAGGACCTTGTCCGCGATGGCTCGGCGCCCGCCCTCCTCTACGGCTACGGCGGCTTCAACATCTCGCTCACGCCCTACTTTTCTGTCTTCCGCCTCATCTTTGTCTCTGAGTTCAAGGGCGTCCTCGCCATCGCCAACATCCGCGGCGGTGGCGAGTACGGCGAGGAGTGGCACAAGGCCGGCTCGCTTGGCAACAAGCGCAACTGTTTCGACGACTTTGCCGCCGCTGCCACCCACCTCTTTGACGCAGGCTACACCTCGGCCCCACGCCTCGCTATCAACGGTGGCTCCAACGGCGGCCTCCTCGTCGCCGCGTGCTTCAACCAGTTCCCGCACCTCTTTGGCGCCGCCGTCGCTGACGTCGGCGTCCTCGACATGCTCCGCTTCCACAAGTTCTCCGTCGGCTCGGCGTGGTGCTCCGACTACGGCAACGCCGAGGCCACCGAGCGCGAGTTCCGCGTCCTCCACGCGTACTCGCCACTCCACAACGTGCGTGCCCCGGCCTCTGGCTACGTCCCGGCCCTCCTTCTCACCACAGGCGATCACGACGACCGCGTCGTCCCGCTTCACTCGCTCAAGTTTATCGCACAGGTCCAGCACACCCTCGGCCACCTCGACGCCCCGCTCATGATCCGCGTCGAGGTGAAGGCTGGCCATGGTGCCGGCAAGCCGACCTCCAAGATCATCGAGGAGGCCGCCGACAAGTACGCCTTTATGGCGCTTGCTCTTGACGTCGAGCTCTGAACATGGTCCGGAGTTTGGGACGTGCAGCGTGTTGTTGTCCATAAAGTGAGTCGGCCTGGGATTGTGGGAGGGAGGGGGTGGGAGCTGCGGAGAGCGGGGGCGGGATCGGCACAGACGAACACCCGACTCGTACCCGTTGACCTCGACCCGGCTGTTCTGGGTGCAGTGAATGCTCTCGTCGTCTTCAAAGATGTCTTTGCGGTATGGGTATTGTATATGTGCAGAGGGGAGGAATGGAAAGGGGGAGGGGGGAGGTGGTGGTGGTGTCGAGGCACCGAGTCCGGCTTCCACCGCCGGCGTGGCGAATGGCCCGGGGAGGAGCGGCGGGTGGAGAGACCAGACTGCGACTCACAGCGGAATGGTGGTGGTTATGGGGTGTTGGTGAGAGGGTAGTGATGCCACTGGTGCGCGTGCGGCGCGGTCGGCGCTGTTTGGGGCACGGCGCGAGGGTGATGATGAGGCGCAGCGGGCGTTCGCCTCGCGCAACCTGGACATGCAGGTCCAGCAGAACGACGCAGAGATCCAGGCCATTGCGTCCAAGGTCTCCACGGTCAAGCACATCTCCATCGAGATGCGGTCGATTCTCGGCCAGCAGCTCGACGACATCGAGGATCTGGACGGCTCGATGACGTCGGCCAACTCGATGCTGGGGAGGACCATGAACCGCCTCTCGGACATGATCGCCACTGGCGGCTCACGCAACATCTGCTACCTCGCACTCTTTATGGTTGCCATCTTCTTTGTCCTCTACTCGCTCTTCCAGTACTTTCGCGCTTCCGAGGCCTAGCCGCCTTCTCCAGTCTGCTGCGCATTGCTCGCGCCGCGGTTGCCATGGAGGTTGGAGCTGTGAGGCAATGACCACAAGTCACCTATCATGGAGAAAAGGAAAGGGGGGATGAAGACCAAAGAGGCTGATCTCTCGAGTCTTCTTGTTGGCGGCCGTCGAGCTGCAGCCACGCACCCGGCGGTCTCGTAAACATGAGTGCCACCGCCACCACCACCACCACCACCACCACCACCACCACCACCACCACCATAATCACCACTATCACCACCGCCACTGCCATCATCCCCTTTACTTGCACTCGCGCTTGCATCGGGGCCCAGTATCTGACGTGGCCGGGAGAAGCGCGCGGGCGATGGCGGTAATCATGACATGTCGGCCTGGCGCACGTTGGCGCCCACGGCGGCAGACCCGCCGCGCGGCGACACCCCGCCGACGACCACGGGGCTGGGGCACTTGACTCCACCAAACCGTCTCTGTCTCTGTCTCTCTCTGCATGGCGCGGGTGGTGCCGTACCGTGTCCGGCCACCGGCCTCGTTTGCCCGCACCCTCGAGGCGGCGTGTGCGGCGCGGTTCTTCCTCGTCGACGCCCCCGGGCCGACCTCGTTTGTGCTGCAGCCGCGCGAGGCGGGCGAGGAGCCGCAGGGCGATCGGGCCAGTGATCGAGCTGGAGCGGGTGGTGGTGCGCGTAGGCAGGGAGCGGCAAGGGTCAAGGTCATGCTCGGCAACAGCCACATGTGCTCGTGTCCGGGAGCACGCCGGGCGCGGCGGAGGGCGGGGCCGGCGGCGGAGCCTTGTCTGCACATTGTCTACGTTCTCATCAAGCTCTGCGGGATTGATGCCGATGAGCCGCTGCTGTGGCAGCTGGCGCTAGTAGATGCCGAGCTCGACAAGGTCTCGGCGGGCAGGTTGCGGGTGGTGGCTGGTGCCGACGCAGATAGCGACAGTGGCCAGGCCGGCGCGCCGGCGAGTTCGAGTCGCCGCGTAGAGCCTGCTGTAGAGAGTGTGTCCCATCGCGCGATCGAAGCCGGCGCAGTGTGCCCGATCTGCCAGGACGAGTACGCTGAAGGCACGCATGTTGTGTTTTGCGCCTTTGGCTGCGGCAACTCGGTCCATGCACAGTGCATGAAGGTGTGGGCCGAGTACAAGCTCGCGTCAGAGAGCCAGGTCAACTGTCCGTTCTGCCGCGAAAGCTGGCCGCTGTACCAAACGCCGGGTGTACTCGGCGAAGGCGGCGTCGTAGTGGCGACCGCCGACGACGCACCGGCGGTCCATGCCGGGACCCGCTGCTCGGCCTGCCGGTCGACGCCGATCCGTGGCCTGCGATTCCGCTGCGCCATGTGCGCAACGCCAACAAACCTGTGCGCAGGCTGCTTTCACGCCGGCGCCCACCCACATCACTCGGTCTTTGACTGCAAGCACGAGCCGGGTGATGTGTTTGTCCGGGCACCGATGCGTCGCGGGCTCGGGGCGCCGCCGCCGCGCCGCGCAACGCCATCGCCAGCCCTCGATCCAGAGCTGGTCGCCGATCTCCAGAGCCGCGAGCTTTCATCTGAGGACTACAATCTCTTGCTTCAGCTCGATGAGCAGAGACCCGGGCATGCTGCAGCAGGCACGAGTTCAGGCAGCTCTGCCCGCGAGCTGGAACGTGTCATTGCAGCGCGACGGCGCAATGCACGAGCGAGCCGTGCGCGAGAGAGAGCGGCGGCGGCGCGGCGACGAGCGCCGCCCGTCCGGCCGCGGGTCGACCTTCCACCGCTTGCAGTCTCAGCAACCGCCATCGGCGCTGCGACAACAGGCGATGGCGCAGCGGCGGCGGCATCGGCTCGGCCCGGCGAGGCTGTTGGTCGGGCGCGGCGGGCGCGCGCACAAAATGCGTACCTGCGGCATCGAACGGGGTACTCTGCTCGAAGCGCGCGGAACATGCTCGCGCGGGCGCGGGCAGACCTGGACGCAGCGGTGGGTCGGAGAAGTGGCGGAGCCGAGGGAGGAGCCTATGGGACCAGCGGGGTTGGGCTCTCGATCCGCGGGCTGCAGCTCTGAGCTCTCGCTTCAGCCCATCCGGTGCGATGGCGTGGTTTCCACGAAACGCACGGCGCATCCACACACATGTTGTTCACTTTGAGGCGCGCCACACTTATGCGAGGACGGCCGTCGCGTTTGCAGTCGGTGGCGGCGGCGATGCTGGGGCGGGCACTGGCGCTGGGGCAGGGGTGGGCGCCGGGGTAGGCGCCGGGGCGGGGGTGGGCGGTGGGGATGGTGCGGGCGCGGGCGCGGGCGCGGGCACAACCTTTGACGAGTGGTGGACGCACTTGTTGAGCGCGGGACCGCCGCAAGCAAAGGCGAGGATGACGTAAACGATGACAAAGCAGAGGAGGATGAGGATGCAGCACCACTTCTTGTCCTGCCACCACATCTTGCGCTTGAGCTGAACCGCCGACTTTTTGTACTTGAACGAGGTGGTGTCGAGACGCTCGGTCTTGTCGACGAGCACCTCGATCTTCTGGCCACGATCAAGTACCTTGTCAATGTTCTGGACCATGATGCCGCGAACCTCGTCGACCTGCGACTTGACGCGCTTGATCGAGTCTGCGTTGGGGTCGTACGAAAAGTAGTCCATGCGCTGACGTAGGACGCCGCGGAAGCGGTCGTTCATGCCGTAAGGCGCCGCACGGTCGCCCTCGCGGCCAAATTCCTGGCCCCAGCGCTTGGCAATGTCGGAGAGAAAGCCGAAGGCCAGGCGGCGATCCATGTCCGCCGACGCTGCGCAGAGGAAGGTCAGCGCCTCGGTCCGCGAGTAGTGGTACATGAACTCACCCTTGGAGTACGACTGCAAGTTTCCACGGCTCACATCCACTCCGGCGAGGATGTCGCCAGCGGTACGTGCGACGTCAGCCGGCGCGCCCGACTCGGCCTGTTTCCGCAATCGAGCCATCGTCGCACCGTTGAGCAAGCAAGCCGTCGAGCAAGCAAGCCGTCGAGCAAGCAAGCCGTCGAGCAAGCAAGCCGTCGAGCAAGCAAGCCGTCGAGCAAGCAAGCCGTCGAGCAAGCAAGCCGTCGAGCAAGCAAGCCGTCGAGCAAGCAAGCCACCATCACCGTCGAAAATTACAGAGGTTAGCGGCAGCACAATCACGCCATGCGCAACCAGACCGTCCCCGTGTAGCAGCCGGACCGAGCCGATTGGTCAGCCCACATCGAAGCAGACACACACATACACACACACACACACACACATACACATACACACATACACATACGTGCAAACAAGCACACGCATGACCAAACATACATGCATTCCATGAGTCATGTCCGCCATACCCACCACCTCGTCTTCCCTCCACCCCCACTACCCCCACCCCTTCCCCTCACCCCCTCCCTCTCTTCCCATCCCCCCTGCACACGTACATGCTCAGCAAGCACAGTGGTGTCCCGTGCCACAAGCGAGTAGAAGATGGGCATGGTGGAG
>NW_013657674.1:131050-134024 GCF_000142905.1 Thecamonas trahens ATCC 50062 | reverse complement strand
ACCTACGTACGTACGTTGGGTCCGCCCTCCCCCCCCCCCCCCCCTTCCACACCTGTGGTGGAAGCTGTCGTCGGTGGATGGCATGCCGCAACTGGTCACCACAGACAAGCCCCCCTTCCTCCCCTCTCGCAGCAATCGTGTGGGTGATCAGAGCACGATCCCCACACAACACATAGATCTAGTGGTGTGAAACATGCCCAACTACATGCTAAAGTGGTTTGAAGAATCATCGGGAGAGGCATGCGCCTGGTAGCCGTGGATGACGGCCACAGCGGGGCTGGCTCTAAGCCCCGTTCTCCCATGTGACGCCACTCGTGCTAGGCCAAGCCGACGCCAGCGACGGTGGACGACGTGGTGAGCATAGACCTCACCCACTGCCACCACTGCCACCGCTGTCACCATGGACACTCGCTTCCAGGGCTGGATCGCGCCTGGCCCCGTTCTGACGGACCTACTCTCCGACGCAGCAGACATGCCGAGCCAGAGCCAGAGTGTGAGCCAAGTCGACTCACCCGATGCTCCAGCTGCACCCGATGCGCCCGATGCGCCCGATGCGGAACGGCCGGTGCGGATCAAGGACGTGGTGGCTGCACTGCGGGCTGATGTAGCCAACGGCCGGCTGGCGCCCGGTGCGGCGGCGCGAGCGCTGCGGGGCAGATCAACGGCACTGGTTGCCGGATCGCCACCACCTCTTCCGCCGCCGCATCCGGATCTGGCGTCGCGGCTGGAGCGGCTGCGGGCGGCGGCGGGTGATGCAGAGTATGCAAGGATGGTGGCGCGCTTGCCAGAGGTTCAGCGCGAGGCCGAGCGCGAGATGGCCGGCGAGGTGGCGACGCTCGGCTCCCAGCTCTCCATCGGCGTCAACATCATCGTCTCGATGGCGGTCATGTACGCGTTCGGCTACACACTCGGGAATTGGGGCTGGGGAGGCGTTCTGGGCCCGCATCTTCTTGGCCTCGCCGCTACCATTGCCATCATGCTCGTTGAGATGTGGCTCTTTATCCTCCGAGACTCTGTGACGGCCGCGCCCAAGTCGCAGCGCTAGCCGATTTATGTACCAAGGACGCCCGCCACTACATTCGCTCCTGCGAGTGGAGCGAGGCTGTCGTCGGGGTGACAGAGTCGAGCAACGACGACGACGATGACGACGATGAAGCCGACGACGACGACGACGATGAAACCGACGACGACGACGACGACGACGACGACGACGACGACGACAGTATTTCCGCTTGCTCGCTAGTGGTCTCAGCGCGTTGGCCCGAAGACGTGGCATGCGAGGGTGACGGGGGTGGGCGGGCAGCGGTCGGCGGCGGGTTTGGGTTTGGGCTGCGAGCCTCAACGACGGATGCGATGCGCATGTTTGCAGCCGAGGGAGGTCGAGCCAGGCCGACGACTGGCGACCTGCGGCCGTCATGGTTTGTGGCCAATGCCGAGTGCGAGCGCGAGAGGCCCGACGGGTTAAACACCCTTGGCGGAGCCTTGATGACCGGTATCGAGTCGGAAAGGTGCGAGGTTGACTCGCGGAGGGCCGAAGTACTGAGATTGGCTCGGGTGTGGGTGCCCGAAAGCGAGGGCAGCTCGCCAACGGTACCCGACTTGGAGCGCGGGTACTTTTGTGACGCCGCCCTTCGCATTCGCCGCGCCTCGAGAGTCGCCAGTGACCCTGAGCACGTCGACGAGAGGGAGACGCACGACTTGGACGAAATCGATGCCCGCCGTACGTGCGAGTTGGAGATCGAGAGCCGCCGCGCCGACATCTGGCTAAACTCTTCGCTAGACTCGTTCGGCACGGGGTGAAGGCCGTAAAGATTGCGCGACGACGACGCCTGAGAAATTAGCCGGAGCCCCGTCTGGCTGGCACTCTTACAAAGTGCAGACTGTTGATCATGCGAGGTCGGCGTCTGCAGCGCACTCTCCTTGCCGTCGCCGTTCAAGCTGATGGGCGGGACGAGCGGTGCAGCGTGGCCATCAGCGGCCGCTGGCATTACCGTCATAATCTCGTCGCCCGCTCCGCGCATGCTGCTCAACTCGGAGCCGAGACCTCGAGTTTGGCCCGGCACAACCCGTTCCGGACTGGGGAGCGCGTGGACGATGATTCCTGGTCCTGTGCCTTGGCTGCCAGGGACCACCAGACCATCGTCGCCCGACCACTCGAGCGGCTGAGCTACAGTGGTGGCGACAGACCTCGGCGAGGCTGGTGCCACAGCTCCGCCGCTCTATCTCCCCGCGCCCACCGGCCAAACCCAAGTCATCACCATCTTTAGTTAGTCTGCCTCGATGCGAGCGTCACGGGTGAGCCACCACCGAACCGCGGCATGCGTGGGACGTCTATCCCATTGGGTTGCAAGGTTGGACCGACGTCAATTGGGGAAAGCCACCGTGGCCAATGATGCAAAGGTGATGGGCAAGGTCAGCTACAAGAAGGGAGGGGGGGGGGGGGGGGCAAGCAACCATGGTAGCAGCCACTTAGCGAGAACACCCACATTTGCGTACCCTATGTGCGCCCAGGCAGCACCCCATACTGGCTGCGTCAGGTGCTCGAGGGCCGTGACATAGAGTACGGTGGAGGAGGGGGGGGGGAGCGGGTGAGGGGGGGGGCGCGTGTCGCGGCACATTGACATATGACGAATTTTCCACCACCGCACATCCGCCGGCCCACGGCATCACGCCACAGCGAAATTTGCGCGCGCGCCAACGGCCAACGACCGAACGGCCTGAAGATAGCCGAAACAACAAGGCCAACCAACGACGGTCTCCTTCGATCTCCTCGTACTACAGCCACCACCCACCCACGCTCTCGCTTGCTACCTCACCTCACCAGACCGCTCTCCTCATACAAACATGGTACGGACCAGACTACCCTCCCCTTTCTGTACCCCCCCCAAACCAGCCCTGTTTTTAAAATTTTCCAGCTTGGCCAGCAGCAAAGTGCTTGATCGAAGGGGAGGAAGCCTATCCCGAGAAGGGGGGT
>NW_013657674.1:115201-130950 GCF_000142905.1 Thecamonas trahens ATCC 50062 | reverse complement strand
ACCCCTTCCCCTTTCTCCCGTACCCCCCCCCTTCACCCACTCACTCACTCACCCCCCCCTGCCCCTCTCCCTGACCATAGAGGCGGACGCCCCAGAGGAGTTCTGGGCGCACGCCTACGAGGAAGCAAGTTTTGCGGCCGCTGGCTGGAGCAGGTGCACAGGTGGCGCTACCAGCGACGCCGCCGACGTTGCCGCCCATCGCGCGCGGGGCGCCTTCTGTCCGGGCTGGGGCTCGAGTCCGGGCCTCGCGCGACCGGCATGCCGGGAGCATGCAGCGCGGCTACTACTCAGAGTATCTGGGCTCGTTCCCGACCGACGACCTGCTGCGCGAGTCGACGTCCGGGCCCATGGGTGCCGAGTCGAGCGACTCGGCCCACGTCCGGCGCCAGCGCCCGCCGTTGGTCTCGTCGTTCCGCTCGACCCGCGGCGTGTCCGGCGTGACGCTGAGCAGTGCCGCCAGCGGCGACGTGGCGCCCGCTAGCCGAGCGCGAAGCACGCGTGAGGCCGCCGGACTCGGGACCGCTGCTGTCGACGCGTCGGCGTATGTGACTGCGCCGTCGGCGTCGCGGACCCGCGGCGCAGCCGCACTGCACGTGCTGGCGCAGGCCGGGGCAATGGTCGGCGTGCCTGCGTCTGCGCTCGAGCCCAAGGTCATGTCACAGTTTAAGACTGCGCCGGGCAAGACGCCGCGCAAGATCGAGATTGAGCGGCGGAAGCGCGAGTATGCGGCTCAGGATCTGGAGGAGCTCCTTGCGGCGCAGGGTGTTGACTACCGGCTGAGCGAGGCTGAGCGCAACGCGTCTGCCGCGTTTCCGTCATACCTCCCACTCGAGCCGTTTGACGACACCGAGTTTGAGGTCCGTACGCCGCGCGAATGGCTGGAGCTCGGCGTGGAGAATGGGGTCATGTGTGGCGTGCCTGGTGCGGCGGTGGTGTTTGACAGCGCCGGGTGCGGCTCGTGGGTGCCGGTCCTCGTGGTCGACTACTCTGCCGAGGCCGAGGCGTACGTCGTCGTCCCGCGTGGAGCGACGCCGGCGTCGGCGGCGTACTCGCTCGTACACCGCATCCATCTCTACTTTGTGGCCGAGTCGCCAGCCAACTTTGCGGCGCGTGTGGGCGCGGCGCACCGGTCGCGGCGTGACGCCGAGGCGCTTCTGCGGTACAACCTGTACATCGACTCGATGCCGACAGCCGAGCTGCCGTCGATGACGCAGGGAACAGTCAATCGGATCCTCGAGTTTTCGGTGGCCGGCGCCGCGCCATCGGCGTCACAGCTGACGCTGCTCGAGTCGCTGCTCTCGCAGGTCGGCGTCGATTACGCGCGGGCTATGAACAAGATCATCTTTGACACTTCGCGGAAGGATCCTGCCCAGCACGACCAGTTTGCCTTTCTCACCCTCCCGCCAGACCCTGAGCCAGCGCCTGTCCCGCTCACCGGCGCCATCACCATTCCGGGCTTTGACTACGAGGCTGCATACTCGGGCTTTACCTTTCTCTCGTTCCTTACAAAGTCGGAGGTTATTGCGACGACGGCCAAGGTGCGGACCGAGTGCAACAAGGTGCTGCAGCTCAACTTGTTCAACAACCACGTGACCAAGTCGCTGCGGCTCGACGAGTTTGAGACAATGCAGAACCAGGCGGCGGTGCATACGCTCAACCACCTCAAGGACAACTGGAAGACTAATCTCAAGAACGCCATTCGCGGCACTCTCAAGGACGTCGGCAAGGGCTGGTTCAACCTCAACGAAAAGTCGCGCGAGGTCTACGAGATCTCCAAGCTCAAGAAGTTTATGGTCATGGTCAAGTTTGTCATGCAGGACACGCTCCGCTCGCTTGCCCTCGACTCGCTCACCTCGTTCCACAACCTGGTTGTTGGCTCGGCGCCGGTCCACGTCGACATTGCCTCGCCCGGTGAGGTCGACGTCGTCTTTGGCTCGACACCCATGCCAGCTGCCGCCGCAGGCCTCGCTGCGCACAAGTACCCGCTGTTCGCGGTCGACCTTGTTGTCCGTGACGGCCAGCTGGTGTACTCGACCAAGCCGTCCGCCTTTGAGGAAGTGCCTATTCTCCTCTTTGAGCGCGCCATCTCGCTCATCCAGGACCTCCCACAGCTCGAGCCCGAGGTCCTGCAGGAACTGTTCTGGGCGACGAAGCCGGTGCTCGAGTCGGTCTCGCGGCACGATCCGGTTGTGCTCAAGCTCCGGGCTGCCATGGTCGGCGCCGTGGCGCGGTCGACTGGCCCGCTCGACGCGTACCTTGCGCAGTACGACGAGTACGCCGGCCTCATTGCGCTCGACCCACTCGAGGCCGTTCGCCAGCTGGAAGACGACGCGGCGTCCGGTGCCGGGCGCCCGCTCACAACAGCCTACCTTGCCGAGCTCATCCAGGACCACCGCGTCAAGCAGGCCGAGCTCGAGGAGCTCGTCCCGCGCTCGATCAACATTGGCATGTTCCGAGTCTCGTGCGAGCTTGTCCGCAACATGCTCATCCGCAAGCGGCGCGACCTCGGCCGGCTCCTCCTCGACCTCCTCGCCCGCCGGACCCGGGCCAAGGCCGACACCTTTTGCGAAGAGTTTGAGGCCGTTGCGGCGAGGCTCCAGGTCCGGCCGACCAAGATTGAGGAGCTTGTTGACATGGAAAAGTTCCTTTCCTCGGTCCCGCTCTTTGTCGACGAGCACCTCTCGGCGCTCGAGGAGCTCAACTCGGACTACGCCGTGCTCGAGGAGTTCCGCTACAACCTGCCGCCGGACGACTTTAACCGCAAGTGGGCTGCCGCCGGGTGGCCCAAGTCTGCGCTCGAGATGGGCGAGACGACGACGCGGGTGCTGGAGAAGGACCGTGCGAGGTTCGAGAAGGACCTGGTGAGCGATCAGGAGGCATTCGCCGAGCGGCTGGAAGAGCTCGCCCGAGCCGTCGCATCGCTCACCAAGTACACCAAGCTCGACGAGGTCGACGACGCCGCCGCCGATGTAGCCAAGCTCGAGAAGCAGATTGCGTACGCGCTCGACAAGGTCCAGCTCTTCCACTCGCGCGAAGTGCTGTTTGAGCGCGAGCTGACAGACTACGACGAGGTCTCGGGTGTGGTCAAGCAGTTTGAGCCGTACCAGAAGCTGTGGACGACAACGGCCTCGTGGCTCGAGTGGCACCAGTCGTGGATGCACGGCCCGTTCTCAGAGCTTGACGCCAAGGACATGCAGGCCAAGCTGACTGCAGCCTGGTCGTCAATGTTCAAGCTGGTCAAGGTCTTCAAGGACGCGCCAGGCTGCCTCGCCGTGGCGACAAGCGTCAAGGGCCAAATGGATGCCTTCAAGCCGCACGTCCCGCTCATCATGGCGCTGCGGAACCGCGGCATGCGCGACCGGCACTGGGAAACACTCGAGGACAACCTCGGGATGTCGGTCCGCCCGACCGACGACGCCTCGTTTGCCGAGGTCGCCACGCTCGGGTTGGAGGCCCATCTCGAGGCCATCGAGGAGGTCGCCGGCGTCGCGTCGCGCGAGTATGGCATCGAGTCGGAGCTTGACTCGATGCTCGCCACTTGGGAGTCGACAGTCTTTGAGATTGTCGAGTACGGCGAGACCGAGACGTACATTCTCCGCGGGACCGAGCCCATCATCCAGCTCCTCGACGACCACATTGTCATGACCCAGGCCATGAGCTTCTCGGCCTACCGCGAGCCGTTTGAGGACCGCATCGGCAAGTGGGAGAAGAAGCTCGAGCTCATTCAGGAGACCATCGAGGAGTGGCTCCTCTGCCAGAAGCAGTGGCTCTACCTGCAGCCCATTTTCTCGTCAGACGACATCAACCGCCAAATGGTGGTCGAGGGCAAGCGCTTTGCCACCATGGACCGCATGTGGCGGAAGAACCTTGGATCTGCCGCCGCCGCGCCAGGCGTTCTCGCTGTGTGCAAGGACGCCAAGCTGCTGGACTCGTTCCGCGAGTGCATCAAGCTCCTCGACCTCGTCCAAAAGGGTCTCACCGAGTACCTTGAGACCAAGCGCGCCATCTTTCCGCGCTTCTACTTTCTCTCCGACGACGAGATGCTCGAGATTCTCTCGCAGACCCGCGATCCGACCGCTGTCCAGAAGCACCTCTCCAAGTGCTTTGAGAACATCGGCTCGCTCACCTTTGGCGAGGACAACATCATCACCGCCATGTCGTCGGGCGAGGGCGAGACCGTGCCGTTCATCGAGCACTTTTATCCCAAGGGCAATGTCGAGAACTGGCTGCTCGAGGTCGAGCGCGTCATGAAGCTCTCGGTCCGCGACGTCATCAAGAAGGCCGTCGGCGCTTACCCCAAGATGGCGCGGACCGAGTGGGTCGCCCAGTGGCCGGCCCAGGCCGTCCTCGTCGTGGCGCAGATCTACTGGACGCAGCAAGTGACTGCCGCCATCCGGACCGGCACCTTGCCCAAGCTCCATGCCATGCTCGTCCAGCAAATTGACGAGCTCACCATGATGGTCCGCTCCGAGCTGCCCAAACTCGTCCGCAAAACCATTTCGCCGCTCATCATCCTCGACGTCCACGCTCGTGACGTCACCGCCCGCCTCGCCGAGGCCCACGTCGACTCAGTCACCGACTTTGAGTGGATGTCACAAATGCGCCAGTACTGGGAGGACTCGAACGCGGTCATCAAGATGGTCAACACCTCGTTTGTCTACGGCTACGAGTACCTCGGCAACACCGGCCGCCTCGTCATCACCCCGCTCACCGACCGGTGCTACCTCACCCTCACCGGCGCGCTCCACCTGCAGATGGGTGGTGCGCCGCAGGGCCCGGCCGGTACCGGCAAGACCGAGACGACCAAGGACCTCGCCAAGGCGCTCGCCAAGCAGTGTGTCGTCTTCAACTGCCAGGGCACCCTCGACCACATTGCCATGGGTAAGTTCTTCAAGGGCCTCGCCTCGGCAGGCGCCTGGGCCTGCTTTGACGAGTTCAACCGTATCGAGCTCGAGGTCCTCTCCGTCATTGCTACCCAGATCCTGCAGATCCAGCGGGCTATCCAGACCAAGCAGAAGCGGTTCCTGTTTGAGGGCGCCCAGATTGCGCTCGACCCAACGTGCGCCATTTTTATCACCATGAACCCCGGGTACGCCGGGCGCGCAGAGCTGCCAGACAACCTCAAGGCCCTCTTCCGCCCTGTCGCCATGATGGTGCCCGACTACGCCATGATTGCCGAGATCATGCTTTTCTCGTTTGGCTTTTCCGAGGCCTCGCAGCTTTCGCGCAAGATGACCGCCACCTTCCGGCTCTCTTCGGAGCAGCTCTCGTCGCAGTCGCACTACGACTTTGGCATGCGTGCCGTCAAGACCGTCATTTCTGCCGCCGGTAACCTCAAGCGCGCCGATCCGTCCAAGTCGGAGGAGATCATTCTGCTCAAGGCGCTCAAGGACTGCAACGTGCCCAAGTTCCTCGCCGAGGACCTCGTCCTGTTCAACGGCATTATTTCAGACCTCTTTCCGGGCGTGGTCCAGCCTCAGGACTCGTACGGTGCGCTCGAGTCAGAGCTCGTTGCCGCGCTCAAGGCCCAGGGCCTGCAGCCTGCGGCGCAGTCGATCCACAAGTGCATCCAGCTGTACGAGACGACTGTGGTACGCCACGGGCTGATGCTCGTCGGGCCGACCGGCGGCGGCAAGACCGTCACGTACCGGACACTGGCTCGGGCCATGACGGCGCTCGCTGGGCAGGGCCCGTTCACCAAGGTCCACTACGATGTGATCAACCCCAAGTCCATTACCATGGAGCAGCTGTACGGGTTCTTTGACCCGAACACCCACGAGTGGACCGAAGGCGTCCTCGCCAACATCATCCGCGAAGGCGCCGAGAGTGAGACCGGCGAGAAGCGGTGGACCGTGTTTGATGGGCCAGTCGACGCGCTGTGGATCGAGAACATGAACACTGTGCTCGACGACAACAAGAAGCTCTGCCTCTCGTCCGGCAAGATCATTCGCCTCTCGGACGCGCAGACCATGATGTTTGAGGTCGAGGACCTTGCCGTTGCTTCGCCAGCTACGGTCTCGCGGTGCGGCATGGTGTACATGGAGCCGTCGGGCCTCGGTCTCCAGCCGCTCATCGACTCGTGGCTGGCCAAGCTGAGCCCTGCGTCGCTCGCTGAGAGCGTGGCGCCGGTCTTTGCCGAGCTCTTCAACGCACTCGCCCTCCCTGCCCTCGCCTTTGTGCGATCGTCGCTCGTCGAGCCTGTTCCGACCGTCGACAACAACCTCTTGCAGTCACTCATGCGGCTGCTCGACGCGTTTATGGCCTCGCTCGTTCCGCCCGAGGGCGGCGCGCTCCCGCAGGCTGCCGTTGACCGCATCGTCGCCCTTGCGCCGGCGCTCTTTGTCTTTGCGCTTGTGTGGTCGATCGGCGCCACGTCGGACGCCGCAGGGCGTTCGGCCTTTGACGCTCACCTCCGTGATGCGCTCGTGGCTGCCGGTCCGCTCGCAGCCTCGGTTCAGCTCCCGGGCGCTGGCCTTGTCTACGACTGGTTCCTCGACTTTGCGGCCGGACTCAAGGTGTCAGCCGGTGGCGCCGCGAGCGGCTCTGCGCTCGCCGAGACGCACGCGGCAGCCGCCGCGGCTGGCGGCGAGAGTGAGGGCTCGGGCTCAAGCCGTGTCTCATGGGTCCCGTGGATGGACACCATTCCGCCGTATGCCATCAAGCGGCGGACAGCCTTTGCCGACATCATTGTGCCGACCATCGACTCGGTCCGTTACACGTACATGCTTGACGTCCTGCTGCAGGCCGGCTCGCACGTGCTCTGCGTCGGGCCGACCGGGACCGGCAAGTCGTCTATTGTGGGCGACAAGGTGATCAAGCACATGGACAAGAACTTTGAGTCGATTGTGGTGACGTTCTCGGCTCAGACGTCCGAGAACATGACCCAGGACATCCTCGACTCCAAGTTTACTCGTCGCCGGCGTACCCAGTACGGGCCGCCGGCCGGCAAGCGGTTTGTCATTTTTGTCGACGACCTCAACATGCCGGCCAAGGATGAGTACGGCTCGCAGGGCCCGATCGAGCTGCTGCGGCAGTGGATGGACCATGGCGGATGGTACGACCGGTCGTCGCTGACCTTCCTAGAGATTGTAGACATTGTGTTTGTTGGCGCGCTCGGCCCGCCGGGTGGCGGGCGGTCAGCAATGACGCCGCGGTTTAAGCGGCACTTTAACCTGCTCTCATTCACTGAGCTCTCACGCGAGTCGATGAGTCGTGTCTTTACCACCATCATGGACTCGTTCTTTGGCTCGTTTGTGCCCGAGGTGGCGAGCTTGACAAAGTCGGTGGTCGAGGGCACCATCTCAGTCTACGCCTCGATCCAGGCCGAGCTGCGGCCGACACCGTCGCGGTCGCACTACACGTACAACCTCCGCGACCTGTCCAAGGTGGTCGAAGGCGTGGTACAGGCATCGCGTGAGGCGGTGCAGAGCCGGGCCGAGCTGGTGGCGCTCTGGGCCCACGAGTGCACCCGGGTCTTCCATGACCGTCTCGTCGACGCGCACGATCGCGAGTGGTTCAAGGGAGAGCTTAAGAAGATTATGGCCTCGCAGTTTGGCATGCGGTGGCTGGACGTGGCCAAGGATCTCGGCCTTGCCGCACGGAGCAGCAGCTCGGCGGCCGGAGCCGTGAGCGGCGCAGAGCTCGACGACGTGGTCTTTGCCGACTTTTGGTGCCCAACGCCGATCCCAAGGTGTACGCGCGGGTGGAGGACATGAGCGTGCTTCTCCGGGTGGTGGAAGAGTATCTTGAGGAGTACAACGCGACGCAGGAGAATCCGATGAACCTGGTCATGTTCAACGACGCCATTGCCCACATTTCACGCATTGTGCGGACCATCCGCCAGCCGCAGGGCAACTGCCTGCTGCTGGGCATGGGCGGGAGTGGGCGGCGGTCGCTGGCGCGGCTTGCGGCGTTTATTGCCGGCTACGAGGTGTTCTCGATCGAGATTTCCAAGAGCTACGGTGTGGCCGAGTGGCACGAGGACCTGCGGAGGATGTTTATGCTTGCCGGTGTGGAGGGCAAGAGCCTGGTCTTCCTCTTTGCCGACTCGCAGATTGTGCACGAGTCGTTCCTGGAGGACATTTCGAACATTCTCAACGCCGGCGTGGTGCCCAACATTTTCGGACCCGAGGAGGAGGAGGCCATTCTGGAGACGATGCGGCCGGTGGTGCAGAACTTGGGGATCAAGGTGACCAAGACCACCATTTTCGACCACTTTGTCAAGCGGCTCCGGGCGAACATTCACTGCGTCCTCGCCATGTCGCCCATTGGCAACGAGTTCCGGACCCGGATCCGGATGTTCCCCTCGCTCATTGCGTGCACCACCATCGACTGGTTCTCGCGCTGGCCGCTCGACGCGCTCGAGTCTGTGGCGAACAAGTTCCTCGCGCCGGTGGCTGCCGAGTACTCGCCGGCGGTCCACGCGGCAATGGTCGACTGCGCGGCGACGATGCACGAGTCTGTGGTCGGCGCGTCGGCCAAGTTCCTTGTGCAGGCCGGGCGGTTCAACTACGTGACGCCTGCCTCGTACCTCGAGCTGCTCAACGTGTACGAGAGTGTGAAGAAGACCAAGGCCGAGGCGTTTGAGACGCGCAAGGCGCGGCTGGAGGTAGGCTTGCAGCGGCTGGTCAAGACCCGGGCCGACGTCGAGGTGCTCCAGGAGGACCTCGAGGCCATGCAGCCGGGCCTTGTGCAGCTCCAGAAGGAGGTTGAGTCGACTATGATCCGGATCAACGGCGACAAGGAGTCTGCCGCCAAGTCGCGGGTGGTGGTCATGCAAGAGGAGGAGGAGGCGCGGAAGAAGGCGCGCGAGTGCGAGGACATTGCGGCGTCGGCCAAGCGTGACCTCGACGAGGCGCTGCCGGCGCTCGACGCCGCGCTCGTTGCGCTCTCAGAGCTCGACCGGACGGATCTTGTTGAGATCAAGGCGATGCAGAACCCGCCAGCAGGCGTCAAGATGGTCATGTCCGCCACGTGCATCATGTTTGGCAAGCGGCCACAAAAAGTGGATGTGCCTGGAGCCATCGGCAAGAAGCAGGACGACTACTGGCCGGTGGCGCGCCAGCTCCTCTCGAACCCGATGCAGCTGCTCAACTCGATGTACGACTTTCCGAAGGACAACATTCCCGAGGCGACGATTGCCAAGATCCAGCCGTACATTGAGGATCCGGACTTTGAGCCGGAGAAGGTGGTCCGCGTCTCGGTGGCGTGCAAGTCGATCTGCATGTGGGTCCGCGCAATGGAAAAGTACCACCAGATCTCCAAGGTGGTGGCGCCGAAGCGACAGGCGCATGCCGAGGCCAAGGCCTCGCTCGATGCCACGCTCCTCTCGCTCAAGGAGTCACAGGACAAGCTCGCCGAGCTGGAGGGCTCCATTCTGGAGCTCGAGCAGCAGTATGAGGACTCGGTGAAGCGGAAGGAGGACCTGCAGGCGCAGGTAGAGAAGACGAAGCAGCACCTCGCGCGGGCGCACAAGCTCATCGGCGGCCTTGCCGACGAGAAGGACCGGTGGAAGGAGGGCATTGCCGACATCGAGGGCTCGCTGCACGCGTTGGTGGGCGACGCCCTCCTTGCCGCAGCTGTCATTGGGTACCTAGGCGCGTTCACGACACCATTTCGCGAGGAGCTGGTGGCGGGGTGGCTGGCCAAGATGGGCGAGCTGGACATTCCGCACACGCCGTCGTTCTCGATCCGGACGGTCCTTGGCTCTGCCATTGAGCTGCGGGCGTGGAACCTCGCGGGCCTGCCGAACGACACGCTCTCGACCGAGAACGGCGTTATCGTCAAGTACTCGCGCCGGTGGGCGCTCATGATTGACCCGCAGGGCCAGGCGAACAAGTGGATCCGCAACATGGAGGCCGAGAACGGGCTCGACGTCATCAAGCTGTCAGAGAAGGACTACTTGCGGACGCTGGGTAACGCCATCCGGTTCGGCAAGCCGGTCCTACTCGAGAACGTGCCAGAGAGCCTGGACCCTGCGCTCGAGCCTGTCCTCCTCAAGCAAGTGGTGGAGCGCGAGACCGGGCCATGCATCAAGGTCGGCGACCAGGAGATCCCGTACCGCGACGACTTTAGGTTGTACATCACGACCAAGCTCCCGAACCCACACTACAAGCCGGAGACGTCGACCAAGGTGACGCTGCTCAACTTTACCCTCTCGCCTGAGGGTCTGGAGGAGCAACTGCTCGGCGTGGTGGTGGCCAAAGAGCGGCCGGATCTGGAGGATACCAAGAACCACCTGGTCTCCTCAAACGCCAAGATGCGGCAGGAGCTTGCCGAGATCGAGGACCGGATTCTGTTCCTCCTCTCGTCAGCCAAGGGCAACCCGCTCGAGGACGAGGTGCTCATCGACGAGCTCGCCAACTCGAAGAAGGTCTCGCTGGAGATCAAGCAAAAGGTGGTGGAGCAGGAAGAGACCGAAGTGGAGATCGACGCCACGCGGCGGCAGTACCAGCCTGTGGCGGTCCGCGCGCGCATTCTGTTCTTCTGCATCACCGACCTGGCCGCAGTCGACCCGATGTACCAGTACTCACTCAACTGGTTCATGGGCCTGTTCTCGGCCGGGCTGGCCAACTCTGAGCCCGACGACGAGCTCGGGGTGCGGCTCAACAACATTTCCGAGTATTTTACGTACTCGCTCTACCGCAACGTCTGCCGCTCTCTGTTTGAGCGGCACAAGGTGCTCTTCTCGTTCCTGCTCTGCACGCGGATCCTTCGCGGAGCGCAGCCGGACTACGTCGATGCCGACGAGTGGCGGTTCCTGCTCGGCGGCTCGTCGCTCATTCTGGAGGAGTCGAAGAGCAACCCTGCGCCCGAGTGGCTGACGCAGGTTGCGTGGGAGGCTGTGCAGAAGCTCGAGCTTGTGCTCCCGCGGTTCTCGGGCTTCACCGCGTACTTTGTGCGCCACATTGAGTTCTTTGCCAAGTACTTTAACTCGAGCGCACCGCACAAGCTCGAACTCCCGGGCCTGTGGCAGGAGCGGCTGAACGCGGTGCAGAGGATTGCGCTGCTGCGGTGCCTGCGGCTGGACAAGGTCGCCGGCGCGGTGGAGGACTTTATCGCGGAGGAGCTGGGCAAGGAGTTTATCATTCCGCCGACGTTTGATCTCGCCTCTGTCTACCGCGACTCGTCGCCAACGACGCCGCTAATCTTTGTCCTCTCGCCGGGCGCGGATCCCGGAGCAGACTTGTACAAGTTTGCGGTGGAAATGCGGTTCTCGAAGAAGCTGGCGACTATTTCGCTTGGCCGTGGACAGGGCGTGCGTGCCGAGGAGATGATTGCCGAGGCGATGGAGCGCGGGACGTGGGTGCTGCTGGAGAACTGCCACCTCGCGACGTCGTGGATGCCGGACCTCGAGCGCATCGTGGTCTCGTGGCAGCCAGAGAAGATCCACCGCGACTTCCGGCTGTGGCTTACCTCGATGCCGTCGCCTGAGTTTCCGGTTGTCGTCCTGCAGGAGTCTGTCAAGATGACCAACGAGCCGCCCAAGGGTGTGCGATCGAACCTGCTGCGGACGTACGCGTCGCTGGAGGAGGGTGCGCTCGACGACTCGAAGAACCCGCGGGTGTGGCGCAAGCTCCTCTACTCGCTCGCCATGTTCCACGCGGTCATCCAGGAGCGCCGCAAGTTTGGCCCACTCGGGTGGAACATCCCGTACGAGTACACTCGCGGCGACCTGGCCATCTGCATCCGGCAGCTGCACATGTTCCTCGAGGCGTACCCTGCACCGCCGTACCGGGTCCTCAAGTTCCTCGCCGGGCACATCAACTACGGTGGCCGCGTGACGGACGACATCGACCGGCGGACGCTGATGACCATCCTGGGCGACTTTTACACGCCCGAGGTCCTCGACTCGCAGTTCCGCTACGCGGGCGACGACGTTTACGCCAACCCAGAGGCTGACACGGTCAAGGGTGTGATGGACTTTGTCGAGGCGCTCCCGCACAACGACCCGCCACATCTGTTTGGCATGCACGAGAACGCAGACATCACGTTTGTGCAGAACGAGGTCGCTGCCATGTTTGCGGCAATGGTCAAGCTGCAGCCGGCGGCGACGGCAACGGCGGCGGTGGCATCGGCGAGCTCGGCTGACCTCAACGAGAGCACAGAGGCCGGTGCGACCAAGGGCGCTGATGCGGCCAAGAGCGCCAGCGCCGGTGCCAGTCTTTCGGTGGAGGACAAGGTCAAGGCAACCGCGGTGGAGGTGCTGGAGCGTGTACCGGGGCCGCTTGACGAGAGCCTTGTCTCTGCGCAACACCCGCTGGATCCGAAGGAGTCGATGTCGACGGTGCTCATTCAGGAGGTGATGCGGTACAACGCGCTGCTGCGTGTGGTCAAGCAGTCGCTCGGCGACCTGCTCGACGCGCTCGACGGGCTGGTGGTCATGTCGCTCGAGCTGGAGGAGATGGGCAACTCACTGTACCACAACCAGGTGCCCAAGATGTGGGAGACGATGGCGTACCCGTCGCTCAAGCCGCTCTCGGCGTGGGTGGTCGACCTCGTGGCGCGAATGGAGTTCATCGCGGGTTGGGCAGCGCGCGAGGGCAACCCGACGGTGTACTGGATCTCGGGCTTCTTCTTCCCGCAGGCCTTCCTCACCGGAACGCTGCAAAACTATGCGCGCAAGTACCTGGTCTCGGTCGACACGCTCTCGTTCGAGCACGTGGTCATGACCGAGACCAAGGCCGAGCTGGAGGCCGCCGGACCACCCGAGGACGGTTGCTACATCTCGGGCCTGTACATGGAAGGCGCGCGGTGGTCGCAGGACGCCGGCGCCATTGTCGACTCGCGCTCTAAGGAGCTTTACACCCTCATGCCGGTCATCTGGCTCAAGCCGGTGCCGGACAAGCCCAAGCCGTCGAACTCAGTCTACGTCTGCCCGGTGTACAAGACGCTTGCCCGTGCCGGTGAGCTCTCCACCACCGGCCACTCGACTAACTACATCACCTCGATTGAGCTCCCGATCAAGGTCGCCAGCCAGGGCGAGGCCGACGATGGCGACGACGAGCTTGTTGGCGGTGGGGCCGAGTGGGTCAAGAAGGGTGTCGCCATGTTCTGTGCGCTCAACTACTAACTAGCCGCGAGCGATCATGCAGGCGCTGTGACGCGCATCTCAAAGTGAACAACGCAAACACAATACACAGTTTGACGCAAGTCCTATCACCGCGCGTGGCAGCCGCCACGCGCCGGCCGATCGGTATCGCATGACGGCGGCTCGAGGTGAGAAAAGGCTCAGAGGCGACGGCGATGAAAGTTAAGCTCGGCTTCGACCATGCGGGCCTTGATGAGCTCGCGGGCAGCCGAGACCTGCTGCTGGGTGCCGGAAAAGGTGACGCGGCGGCCCGAAGCGTCGGGCGCAACCTCTGAGCGGTTCTGGATCTTGATAAAGGCGCCCGAGGCGGTGCGGATGGAGCGGATGGCGGAACCGCCGCGGCCTAGAATAAAGCCGACGAGGTGGTGCGGGACAAGCATGTGCTCGATGATCTTGGCCTGGATGCGGGCAGCCTCGTGCGGCGAGGCCGGTGGCGGCGGCGAGGGTGCCGTCGGCGGCGGCGAGGTCCCGGCGCGGTTGGAGAGCATCGACGCCATCGTCGACATTGATGGCAGAAGCGGAGTAATCGGCGCCGACGACGGTGTCGGCTTTGACTTTGACTGGACGCCCGGTGGCGGGCCGGGCGGCGGGCGGGGATAAAGCGGGGCCGACGTAGGAGTTGGTGCCGGCGGAGCGGCCCGCGCGCCAGTGCGCGGATCCGACCCGGACGGCGCGCGGGCGTCGGAAGCTGGGCGAGTGGCCGGGGGGGTGGCTCGGGTGGCAGCCGCGGCAGCCGAGGCCGAGGAAACAACAGCGGCCGCGGCCGCAGCGTAGGCCGATCCCGCGGCGTTGTCGAAGAGTTCGTCGATGGACGAACCGTGGTGGACAAAGGCGGCGGCTTTGGCGTGTCCGCCGCCGCCGTGGAGGGCGGCGAGGGCAGAGACGTCGATGGCCGGGTCGACGGTTCTCAGCGACACCTTAATCCGGCCGGCGGCGGCGTGGTTGGTGTAGTACACGAGGCCGATGGGTGCGAGGCGAGCAAGCTCGTTGCCGAGCTCAGACATGTTTGCCGAGGCGTTGAGGATGAGCGTCTCGTAGCCGTGAAAGGCGCGGAAGCCGGCGGTGGGAAGCTGGCGGGCAACGGCAGCGTCAATGTACGAGCGGATGGCTGAGCCGCGGGCAATGAATCGGTCGAGCTCGTCGTGGTCGAGCAGGGTTGAGAGGAACTGGAGCGAGAGGCGCGGCTGGGCCTTGAGGGCGGCGGAAAAGTCTGCGGCGTTGGGCAGGGCAAAGCGCCACAGATCGGTGTCCTGGATGTACTGGATGAGGAGCGGGGCGTCGGCCTCGGCCACGCCAGGGTGAAAGTACTGCCACGCCAGCATGGCGCCGGAGCGATCAAAGTCGAAAAAGGTGCGCTCAAAGCGGCCGGCCATGGCCACAGCGGCCGAGGTGTGGTGATCAAGGACGACAAAGTTGGCGGAGACCGCGGCGACGTCGCGCATGTCGTCGGGCGGGAAGCAAAAGTCAAAGATGGCCACGCACTTGCCGCGGATGCGCTCCAGCGGGGGCGCTCGCCGTGGCCTATGGCGATGTATTCTGCATTCCCGCCGAGGACGCAGTGGGCGGCAAAGGCCGAGCCAATGCCATCGGGGCAGCCACGATGGAAGATGACAACCTCAACGTCGCCCGGCGGCAGAGTCAGCGCCGCGAGCGCTACCACATCGGCCGGCTGCGGCTCGTGGGTGATCTCCGGGAGAGTCGAGACAAAGGTGAGCGCAGGCGGCGGGAGGGCAAAGCCCGGCGGGCGGTCATGGGCCGGTGGCGTCGAGCGGGTGGCGAGCGGCGAGTGTGGCGATGATAAGCCCGGAGACGAGGAGGAGGAGCATGAGGAGGAGGAGCAAGAGGAGGAGCAGGAGCGGGTGGGCGAGGCCGAGAACGGCGAGTGGTGGGCTGCGCCGGCCGAGGCTGAGGCAGCGGAGGCTGACGAGTCCGAGTCCGAGGACAAGGTGGCGGTGGTGTTGGAGACTGTCCCCGACGAGTGGGTGGATAGGTGGCTTCGGGGGGCGGGCATGGGGGAGGGGGGGGAGGGGGAGAGGAGAAGAGTTGGGCTGGTGTGACAGGAGGGGCACATTGTGTTGGGAGGGGGGGGGGAAGGGGGGGAGGGGAGGGGAGGGGCATTGGTTTGTGGGTATGAGGGGGGGCTGCATCTGCCCAGCGATAGGGGGTGGAGGTGGTGATGGTGGTGTGAGCGATAGAGGGGGGGGGCGGGCGAGCGGCGAGGATGGGGAGGGCCGCGGATTGGTGCCAGGCCTGGTTGTTGGGGCCTGGCTGCTGGGGGGGGCCTGGCTGCTGGGGCTAAGCATCGCGCTCACCGGTGACGAGAGCAACGCGCTGCATGATCGAGTCATGCTCAACCGAGTACGGGTGCTCCTTGGAGGGGATCTCAAGGATGGCCGGGATGGGCTCAAAGTAGGCGTCGAGGAGATGACGGATGTCGTGGGCAATGTGCTGGTTGATGAGAAGCACAGCAATGTCGTCACGCGAAGTGAATCGCTTGAAGGCGTCCTCGAGCATCTGCACGGTGGTCTCTACAGGCGGGCAAAGGGAGAGGAGGGCGGTGAGGTGGGGGGGGGGGGTGGGCGGTGGGGTTAGGGCGGGGGCGTGGGGTCGAGGGGTGGGGTGGGTAGTGGACGGGGGTGGGTGCGCTACCAGGATACCA
>NW_013657674.1:107311-114985 GCF_000142905.1 Thecamonas trahens ATCC 50062 | reverse complement strand
GTCACCTCACCCACACCAGCAAGCAGGAAGCCCGTGATGGTATCCTGTGTGTCGGGGGGGGTGGGGGGGGTAGGGGGGGTGGGGGGGGTGGGGAGAGGAGGGAATGTGGTGAGTGCGCGTGACATGGCAGGGTACCCTCCTTCCTGGGGAGGGGGGCATGGGTATGGGCATGGGGGGGAGGGGAGGGGGAGGAGGGGGGCATGTGGACATAGCGTACTTCGTCACCAATGATGGCCACAAGCTGGCCAGACTGGACCTTGCTCTGCCGAGACGACATGCTTCTTCAGTGATGCCTACGCGAGACGGGTGACCGTCGCCGTCGCCGCCGCCGACTCGTCGCCATCGCTGTCTGCTGTCGTCGCCGGTCTCCGCTCCACTACCACGTCGGCAAAGAATGACCTATTCTTGGAGGCCACATCATCGTCCCGACAAAAGTTACGAGCTACAGGCGGACACGGCCAGTCTGGCGGTGCCATGACCATCACGCATGCCGCGCATGTATCTCAACAAACCCGGTTGTGCTCCGCCAGTGGTCATCATCGCGCCATGGATCACAAGCCACATGCCATCACCATCATGGTGGAGAGCGTGTCCGTCAGCAAGTCGACCAAACAGCGATGCAAGCTCACGGTCAAACACCATCCAGTCGCTACCATACCATCCTGCATCAAGTACAACCATACATAGATAGAGCCACAGGCACCGCCAGGCAAACGCAGCCATCGCACTCTCGATCTTACCCATCTCCCGAGATGATGTCCCATGGAACATCATCTTTGCTTCTTGCTGATCAGGCGATCTACCGTCTGCCAAACTATGGCCACCTCTCAGGTCACGATCCCACCTCTCCTGCCGCCCCTTCACCCGCCATCCGCACTCTTCACCTCTCCAGTGGGCCATCTATCTCTATGCTGCACCCGTGACTCGAATATCCGTTCCGATGGTGGCCGAGAGGCCGTTTCTCTCCTGGAGCAGCCACCGCTGATCGGTCGCGTGTGCCACTCGCGACACGGCGCGGGACGGCAGTGGTGGAGGCCAGTATGCAGTACACAGTCGACTCTACAGAGACACGTAGACACAACACAAAGGTACATCATGATGGGTATGTGGCGGACTGGGATGTATGCAGTGCTGGTGGTGGCGGTGGTGCTGCTGGCGGGGACGGAGGCCGGGCGGTGGTCGGTGGACCGGTCGGCGCGGTGTGCGGTGTGCGGGCTGGTGGTGCAGACAGCCATGACCTCTGCGGCCGATCTGCACGACTCGACCAGCTACAGGCAGCCCGAGTACTTGTTCATGGCCATGTTTGAGGAGGCGTGCGCGCCAGACTCGGCTGCCTCTCGTTGGGCCCGCCAGACCGAGCTCGTCATCGACGACTCGCAGGAGGATGCCGGCCCGCTCCTCGACCTCATCGTCCATCCTGAGGAGGAGTCCATGTGCGGGCCGGTGTGCGAGATGCTGCTCCGCGCCTGCAACCACGTTGTTGAAGAGGTTCTTGACGATCCCGAGCTGGGCACAAAGCTTTGGTCGTCCAGCTCGTACGCGCTCCGCGCTCAGCTCTCGGCCATGACCCGCGCCCTCTGCATCGATGTCTGTCCCGACCCGCCGCTCTCCCTGAGCCAGCGCGCAAAGGTCGACGACCTCATCGCGGCTGATCCGTGGTCACCGCTCGACCCGCACATGGCTGCCACCATCGACTCGCTCCACCATCTGGATCTTTAACCGGCCAGCCGCGTCTTGCGCGTGCGTTCACACCAACGTCCGGTCTGGCCCGGCCCACATCATCAGCGGCGCATCAAACAGTCGCCGCGGCAGCCGTCGGCCCGGCTTTGACGTTGCGCGCGGCTTTGGCTTGGTCTGACTCTGCGCGGCGGCGAGCTTGTCCTGCGCGGCAGTGAGCCTTTTCCGGACCTTTTCCAGCTCCCGCGCGGCCTCGGCCCGCTCGATCAGGAGCTGCTCCGCCCAAACGCAAGGCACGTTCTCGTCGGCGGCAACTCGCGCGGCTACGGCAGTCGTGAGTTCCTCGCCGCAGAGCTTGGGTGTCTCCTCGGGCGTCGGCACCTCTCGCACGATGCGGTGCATCCGGAAGAATGGAAGCTTGTTGAGGCCCGCTAGCTGGATGCGGAGCGGGGCCTTGTGTCCCTCGGTGCTAGCCGGGCGCTTTTCGATCTTGATGTGGAGCCGCTGAATTCGCCGCTGCTTGCCTCGCGCAGCGAGCGAGCCGTCGCCCGCCTCGCGACGACGGCTCGCCAGCTCGGTCTTGACCATCTCCAGCCGGCTCGCCAACGCCGCCGCCTGCGAGGCATTTCCGCGGTCGGTAGCGTTGCCAAGCTTGAGCTTGAGCCCCTGCGCCATTCGCTCCAGCCGGAACGGGCAGGCGCGCTGGATGCGTGCCATAAACGGCTCGACAGTGCACTGCATCTTCACCCGCCGGGTCGGATAGAGAGTCCGCTCCGCCGGCGGCGACGCACGCTCGTGCTCGGCCCGCCGCTTCTGCAGCTCGGCGTCGATGAGCTCAAGCTGGGCCTCCAGATGCACCACCCGCGGGTCAAAGCCTGCATCGACAGCGCGGTTGACCGCCCTGCTCTTGCTTGCCATCATCCGCTGCAGCGTCGCCTCGTCGGCCGTCGCCATCAACGCCCGCAACTTGGGATAGCTCTCACTCTCGCTCTCACTGTTCATCGCCATTCTTGTCTCACTGTCCTGCAACTGTACTGTGCTCTGACTTGCGTTTGCCGCTGTCGACAACCTTCTTGCTCGGGTTTTGTCGCTGCCGCACCTAAAAAGAAAGTTGGCGACGTCGCACTTGCCGCGTCTGTCGCGACCAAGGGAGGGGGGGAAGGAGCGCAGAGCTGCCGCGATTGCACCTCGCCGAGGGCAGGGCAGGCGTTCAACCCTTCTACCGACTTGGGACTAACTCCAACTGCTGACGCCCAGCACAGCGGCTGATCAGGACAAGCTGCACAACTGCATTCTGTGCTTTCCTCCCTCCTTTGGCCCTCCTTCGCACATGGTGTTCTCGCCGCAAATCGGACGCGTCGTCACAAGCCGAACAACGACGGCGCAAGCGGCTTTGCCCGCCGGAGCACTGCGCTCAGTTGGTAGGAGAGAGTATGGGCGAGTGGCCGGGGACTCGGGTTGGCGGCGTCGTGGTTGCTGCGCTTTACTTTGGCTACCGCCTGCTGTATGTGGTGCTCGGCTGGCGCCGGTTGCGGGGCGAGGCGGCAGCCGCTCGGCGCACGGGCGACATCGCCGCCGTCCATCGCCGATTCGGGCTTCTTCCCTGGGCCGTCCATGTTGTTCATGACGGGCGCTTGGCGAGGAGCTCGGCGAGGCGGACATACGGCGCGATAGCTGCCCGTAATCACGCTCGGTCAGGCTCGGGCTTGTCGTCGGGCTCGTACTCGTCCGAAACGGCGTCTGCTTCTCCTCGGCCGGACGAGCTCGAGTCGTCGGTTACGAACTCAAGCTCAGGATCGAGGAGCGAGCATGTGCTCACAATCTCATCGGCTGGCGCTTGTGGCGGACTACGCCGGCATGCGCTTGTCGCCAACCGTCGACACGACGTGGCGAGTGTGTTTGAGCCGATGTCGTGCGGGCTGGCGAGCCACGCGGTGGCCGAGGCTGTGGTGGCGAGCATGGCTCTGCACTTTGTGCCGTGTCTGTGGTGGACGTGCGATCTGGGCAAAGGCGACGAGGGCCAAGTCCGCGGCAGCATCTGGATCGTTTCGGCACTGGTCCTCTTGATTACCTTCGTGATCCCGATCCCCGGCATCCGGCAGCGCGGCTCATACGTCGAGACCGAGTACGGGCGGGTGTGGACAGCTGTCTCGGCAGACGAGCTGGCTATCTCGACTGCTCGGCTGCCGGCGTGAGTCCAGAGGACGTTTGATCGTTTGCTGCAAGCTACAACGCCGCTCAATGGCGGTCAAACGGCGACATGATGCCGCCCGGGCACTTGCGCAGAGTGCACATGTCAGGCGTGGAAAAGGCATCGGCAGGCTGCGGTCCGACGGTAAAGTCGTGGAACTCCATCATGTGGAAGGGCTGGAAGATGCCGACAGCGATCGAGTCCTCTATCGAGGTGGCGTTGGCGGCCATGACATAGTAGTTGAGCTGGTTGGCCTGCATGGTCCACACATCGGCCGGCACCCCGTCCCACTCCTGCGACCCGGCGTAGTCAAAGCCATCCAGCCACGTGTTGGCCACATTACCGGTGTTGTTGATCAGGCAGCAGTGCGAGTCCACCATGAGGAAGACCGCGTTGGGAACCGGGAAGGCGTGCGAGCCGAGCATGAGCAGGGTGCAGTCGGCCGTAGCCGGATCCATGTCCAACGCGCCAGCATAGACGGCGCACACGCCGACTTCTGCCGTCTTCATCCGCATGGCCCAACCGTTCGAACCGGCCGCAAAGGCATACTGCATAAAGCCCTCGGTCGTCGCATTCGTCCCGTCCTTGCCTGTCACAGTGTATGTGTACGGCGCTGAAAAGCCGACGCTCGGCCACGAGGGATGCAACGGCTCGCCCACGCTCCGCCCTGCTGCTCCCGCCACCAGCGCCAACAGCACCACCACCACCAGGCCCGTGCCCATTCTTGCTATCATTCTCTCCCTTTCTGCTGCGTTGGCGTGAGGTGTGCATCTCTGTTGGCCGTCCCGTGCTTGCTCTGTCACGTGTGGGTGGTGGGCCCGTTGCCCCAATTTGGAGGGGGGAAAAGACGCGCTGGACGGGCTGCAGAGCACGTGATCGGCCCAAAAAAAGTGAACTTCCACCTCTCAGTCACCCAACACCCGCAAGAGCCTCCCGCACAAGAAGCAACGCAAGTACGGGCGCAACTGTTCGTCATCGCCCACCCACCAAAAGCCCGCGGGACTCAAGTTTACCACCGACGGCGGCTCGTCAGTGTCGCATGCTTATGCGCGGCTACTCGAGAATGTGCATCTCTTGGTAATGCACTTTGCAATCGGTGTGTTGCGCCTGGCCACTCCCGCAAGCAAGCCAGGCGAGCTTGGCGCTCAATCGCGGCCAAGAAGCCAGGCAAGGGCCGCGACCAACAGCGCAACAGCAAGCCAGACTACCTGCCAGACTGTGCGGGTCGCAACGTGTGCTGGGGCCGGCGCCGGACGCTCGCCGCAGACCGACCACTTGGAGGCCGAGACGATGCGGGCAACGTCACGGGTGCCGAGCTGGTAGTCATCGGGTGAGAGGAGGACTTGGACGTAGGCTCGGGTGTGGCCAACAAGCGAATGGCCGTCAGCAGCCATCTCGGTAATCCACACGTCGACTTCCTCGCCGACCAGCTCGTCAAAGGTGGCGTACGAGCGGAAGAGGGCCGAGATCTTGCGCGACCGCGCCTTGACCTCCTGACTCCGGACCTTGCGCATCTTGGCAGCAGGCGTGCCCGGGCGCGGGTAGAACTGCGAGATGTTGACGACTGGGAAACGAAAGCCGTCAACGAGGGCACAGGTGGCGTCAAACTCGGCCTCGGTCTCGGTTGGAAAGCCGCAGATGACGTCGGTGGCGATCATGATGTCTGGCGCCGCCGCCCGCAGCGTGCGGCAGACGTGCTCAAACTGCTCCACCGTGTACTCGCGCTTCATGGCGTCAAGGACCCGGTTCGCGCCGGCCTGCACCGGAACGTGGATGAACTGGTACATGTTCTTGTGGCCAAAGATCTCACCCATCGCCTCCAGATGGTCAAGGATGTATGGCGGGTTGGTCATGCCAAGCTTGACCATGACATCGTCGTGGTCCTCGACGGCTGCAAGCACGCCGCGGAGCAGCTCCGGCAGTGACGTCCCGATGTCGCGTCCGTACGCTCCGGTGTCTTCGGACGTCAGCCGGATCTCCTTCACGCCCTCAGCCTCGACCACGTGCCGGACTCGATCGATGATGTCCAGCGGATGGTACGATGCCAGCCGCCCCCGTGCTCCCTTGGTCTTGCAGTAAGTGCATGCGTTGAGGCACCCGGTGTTGATGGGCACAATCTCGATGAGCGCGTTGCGCCGAATCTTGGGCAGCGCCAGCCGCGGGCGCGAGTCGCCGGCAGGACCCGACCGCCGCCCCAGCCGGCGCACAACCTTGCCGGCTAGCGTGGCGTCTACAACGTCGACAATAGCGTCAATCTGCTCCACCCCCACCGCAGAGTGCCCCGACCACACGCCGCCGTCTGGATCCGCCTGCGGCACGCACCCCGCCACCACCACCGGCAGCCCGGCAGACGCTAGCGCGGTGACCTGATTGGCAAACGTCTGTTGCGACGGGTTCTTCACCGTGCACGAGTTGATGACCACCACATCTGCGCTCTCGGCTTCCCGCCCCACCTCGTACCCTCCGGCCTCCAGCAGCCCAGCCATGTACTCAGAGTCGGACGCGTTGTGGCCACACCCGTACGTCTGCACAAACACCTTTTTGCGCTGCCCACGCCGGACTACCACCTCGACCGCCACTTCCTCGCGACTGTGCCCATCGTGCCTGTCGTACCCGTCGTGCCCACCATGCCCCTCAACGCCATCATCGCCCCGCCCATCGCCCATCACCAGGTCCTCGATGTCTGCAGCCATCTCTGTTGCGTCGTCGGCCCAGCCCAGGCCAGTGACACCATCAGCAAGCCGCACCATCCCCAGCCCACCGTCGCCGCCACCATCCCCATCACCATCCCGCAGCATCCTCTCCAGCCCTTGGTCGCCATGGCCATCACCGCCATCCCCCTGCCCAGCCATCCCTCCACTCACGGCCTCGTCCACTTGCATGCCCACCAGCACCAGCTCTTGCACACCACAGCCAGCCAGTCAACCAGCTCCTCGCCAACTACAACCTCACCACCGTGTGCGATGGTCAAGTGTACGCCCGAATGTGACTGAGTCGTCCCCTGCGGAGAGCTGCATGGCCATCCCGGTCTCTCCCTCCGACTGCCCACCGAAGCCCGTCGAATGTCCCCGCCAAGCCCGCGAGCGTATCGGGTGATGTGAGAAGGGCATGTGGATATGGAAGAGACACAACACGCATGATGATGTCTTTAGGCCGTATGGGCAGCATTGATCAGATTGCGTGTGCATGATGTGCGCATGCTGTGTGTGTGTGTCTGTTGCGCGCCCATCAGTGTGGCACCGATCAGTGCGGCACCGAGGGAGCGAGGGGGTACATACACAACCGCGCACACAACCGCGCACACCGCACTCAACTCTATCTCGACAAACTTATGGACCGTCTTGGTGTTGTGCCTGGTGTGGCACTAGCTACGGCTTCAGTGTCGGTGGTGGCGGCTGGACTCACGTGGCTCGTCACCAATTTCGAGCTCAAGCGGCGGACAGCAAAGGGCGCCGCTGGCGGCGATGGCGGTGACGGCGGTGATGGCGCTGGCGCAGGGCCTGGTGTCGGAGCAGTGGCGTTTGATGGAGACGTTGCAGGTTCGAGTGATGCCATGATTGAGACTGTGGTCGAGACTGCGGCCGAGACAGCGGCCGAGATCGAGGCGGAGACCGAGACCGAGACCGAGGCCGAGACCGAGATCGAAGACGATGAAGAGGACGATGAAGAGTATGACGACGACGAGTACGGATCCGAGTACGCCGAAGAGCACAAGATGGTGCTGGTCGTCAACGCGTCCCTCAAGATGAAGCCGGGCAAGGTGGCGGCACAGTGCGTGCATGCGGCGCTGGGCGCGGCCCGGGAGG
>NW_013657674.1:87311-102311 GCF_000142905.1 Thecamonas trahens ATCC 50062 | reverse complement strand
GCTTCTCGCCGTTGGCTGAGAGCCGCGCATCGATCAGATGCGGATCGGAGAAGCAGCCGCACATGGCGTACGTCTTCCAGTCGGTCCGCCACGCGTTGAACGTGCTCTCTCCGTGGCGGACAACATACACCGCCTCCATTCGCCCGCTACCGTCAGCCTCCAGGCTCAGTCTCCGGTCACGTCCGCCACCCGTCCCACGCCGCTCATCGCCATCGCCATCGCTATCGCCATCGCTCCGGCCCTCGAACGCTGCCCTTGCTTGGCGGGCCGCCTTGTCCAGGGTCTCATCAAACGGCTCGAGCGAGATGCCCCGCACGCCTGTTGTGTAGTAGAGCGAGTCCGAGTAGAAAGAGATATCCGACCCATCGTCCTCGACCCTCTCGCCCCGAGCTGCCCGTCCGTCTTGGCCACCGCCGCCGCCAGCGTATCGTCCGTACTCGTTGTCGTCCTCCTCCGAGTACTCGACCTCGTACGAGTAGGTGTAGCTCTCCAGCGCTGGGCTGTTCCTCACCCGCAGCGGGTCACGTGCCCGGTACTCATCAACCCACGACCGGTTTGCCGCCATCGTCTCTGCTGCCGCCTTGTTGGGTGCTCTCGCCTCTCGACCGTCTGCTTCGCTTAGAGGCCTGCCGCTGGTGGCGCACGCCAACGGACGGCAAACTGGCCGACCCGCCGCCGTCACCTGTGTCCTCGGCGGAGCTGATGGGGGGCTTGATCTCCGCCCACACGTATGTCTGGACTGGATTGATCTGATCACGGCGGGCTGCCACGCATGACGTGCTGCGAGCGGCTGATGTGGTGGAAAGCTGGTCTTCGTAGCAAGCCTGGGAGCTGTAATGGTTGGCGGTAGTGTCTTGGTCCCGGAGGGACTTGTTTGTACTGCTTATCGATTCATTGTTCGTTGAATAATCGTTAGACTCGCTTTCAATGATTGTCTCGTTCAATAATCAGTACTCCCCTTCAATCATTGTCTCGTTCAATAATCGTTACTCCCCTTCAATCATTGTCTCGTTCAATAATCAGTACTCCCCTTCAATGATTGTCTCGTTCAATAATCGTTACTCCCCTTCAATGATTGTCTCGTTCAATAATCAGTACTCCCCTTCAATCATTGTCTCGTTCAATAATCAGTACTCCCCTTCAATCATTGTCTCGTTCAATAATCGTTACTCCCCTTCAATGATTGTCTCGTACGATAATCAGTACTCCCCTTCAATGATTGTCTCGTTCAATAATCAGTACTCCCCTTCAATGATTGTCTCGTTCAATAATCGTTACTCCCCTTCGTTCTTCTTCCAACTCACCACCTCACCCCCCCTCCCTCCACCCCCCCCTCCCCTCCTCCGCACACTACACCCCCCCCACCCCGACACACACACCAACAATGTCGGAACTCTCCACGGCAGAGAGCATTGTGCAAGAGGTGCATGCAGGGATGGCAAAAGCGAATAACCATGCTGCAGGCGTGACCGATGTGTCGTGCTCCCGCGACGGTGACTCTTCGCCGTGGACCCTCTCGCTGGTGTTGGTTCCGGACTCGGACGCGACGGTTCTGGCATCGATCAGTGTGGATGTCTTGATTCCTGCTGCGTACCCGCATGCGGACGATGAGTATCTGTTTGTCTCGCTCAAGGCTGAGGCTCCTTCGCCGGCAGCCGCCTGGGCGTCGGATATCAACTCGTCGACCATGGCCCAGCCGCCGGCCTCCCTCTCGGTGGCCGGGCTTGTTGAGCGCATGGTCGCCTCGTACGCGCTCCGGTCGAAGCGTGCGCACTCCCCAGCCGCCGGCAAGAGCGAGGTCTTCAGCGACGACAGCGACGATTACGAGTTTGACGACGACGGTTACGGTTCGTCATCAGTCATCGAGATGTCCGGCTACTCGTCCGACGGCGAGCTCGGGCTCGGCGGCGATCTTGACGTTACGTCCGAGGCGTATCTCGAGCAAGAGCTGCGGGTGCTCAAGCTGAAGAAGCGGTGGCGTGTCAAGGAGGACGAGCTCCGCGCCGCCAAGGAGCGCGAGGAGGAGGCCGAGCGCCGCCGCTTCCGCGCTCGGCGCACCTCGCGCGAGAAGATGCAAGAGGAGGCCAAGCAGGTCTTTACGTCGTCGGCGGCCTCGGGCATTCTCACCAACGACCTGCTTGAGCTGATGAAGGAAGAGGCTGCGTCAGGCATTGTTGTCACCCCCATCGACGACAACATTTACGAGTGGTCGGTCAAAGTCTCCCAGTTTGATGAGTCGTCGGACATGGCGGCCGGCCTCCGCGCTATCTCGGCTGCCCACGACTACGACTATGCCGAGCTGAGGGTCTCGTTTGTCATGGACCTCCATCCGTTCTACCCGCCGACCGTCTCGCTTGTCCGCCCGCGCTTCCAGGCCTTTATGATGTCCAAGGTCACGTGCATGGACGCGCTCAAGTTCTCCAACTGGAACCCGGTGGTCTCGATGAAGGCCGTCCTCACCCAGATCAAGAACTTGCTCGCGTCGCTCGGTCGCCTCGAAGTTGATGACCCGCGCAACGACCCCATCGGCTACCCCGAGGGCGCCTACTCGGAACTCGAGCGCAATTTGCTCAAGCTCGAGACCACCTCGGAAGTCGAGGCCCGCGCAAACATCATCTACGCCGACCAGCTCGCCGAATTTGGTGCCGCTGCGCTTGCGCCGCAAGTCGCCCCGCCCGACATCGCCGGCCCGCCGTCGGTCACTATCACCTCGCGCGACGATGGCACGCCTGTCAAAAAGCGCGAAACCATGCCGGTCGGCGAGTCGCCTCTTGCTGCCGAACCGCCTCTTGCTTCGCCAGGCGAAAGCGAGATGCAGCCTGAAGCCACCAAACAGCAGTACTGGGCCAAAGGTACCGGCTATGGCCACGGCTCGGGCCTGAGCGCGTCGTGGGATGTCAACGCGTATCTTGCTGCTCAACAGGAGAAAGACATCCGCATGGTCCGCATTCTCGACGCCGTTCGCGACGCCATCGCCGTCCCTGACCTTCCGGCCGAGCACGTCCGCGCTGTCACTGAGTCTGCGCTCGTCCCGTTCATTGTGCTGCAGCTCCGCAACGATGCTCTCCTCGACATTGCACGCCACGACAAGCTCTACACCGTGGTCTTCGACATTGTGGCGGCCATCGCGTCCTCGCCCGACCTCGCCCCTCTCCTCGATCTTGCTGACAATCAGACAAGCTCCATCTTTAGCCAGCTCACCAAGCTCGCAACCATGGCCAAGGCCTTTCTCCGCATCGTGGGTAGCGTAGCGTCACCGACGCAAACTGCGGCTTCGTACGCCTTCGCCGTCCGCGCCTACAACACCGCGTCCGCAGCCGGGCACACTGCGCCGTCGTCCGACGAGCCGTCGTCTGACAAGCAGGCCGGCCTTGCGCGCGCCATCCTTGCCGTGTACGAGGCGGCAGTGGAGGCAACCAAGGCTGTACGCGCCGCGACCCGCGTTGCTATGGACATTGAGGGTGGCGCAGGCTCGAGCGCCAAGGGAAAGACCGACGACGAGTCGTCCGCCGCGCTTCCGTCGTCCGCGAGCGAGTTCCGCCCGCTAGCCGCCGACGCGCAGGACGCTGAAGCAGAGTCACTCTACGCCCACGCACTCGGCGAACTCCAGTTCCGCGAGGGCGAGATGGACATGACCAAGCACCACTACCAGAAGATGGTCCTTTCGATGCCGCCGCCGTCGGCGCCCAAGATCCTGCGGCTGGCGCAGGAGCAGTCGTCGCTCGCCACCTCGCTCCCGCTCACCCTCTCGTCGTCGGTCTTTGTCCTCGTCTCGGAGGACCGGACCGACTGCATGCAGGCGCTTATTATGGGACCTGAGGACACGCCGTACGCCTCGGGAGCGTTCCTCTTCGACATCGCCTTCCCGGCCTCGTATCCTTCAAGCAATCCGCTCGTCAACCTGCAGACGACTGGCGCGGGCTCGGTGAGGTTCAACCCCAACCTGTACAACTGCGGCAAGGTTTGCCTCTCGCTGCTAGGCACATGGTCGGGCGCTGAAGGCGAGAACTGGAACGCTGAGACGTCAACCTTTCTCCAGGTCCTCATCTCCATCCAGTCGCTCATTCTTGTCCCGCACCCGTACTTCAACGAGCCCGGCTACGAGCGGTCGATGGGCACGCCGGAAGGCGATCGCGCGTCGGCTTCCTACTCGCGGCTCCGCCAGGTCGCCACCATCCGCTACGCTATGCGCGAACAGATCGAGTCGCCGCCTCGCGGTTTTGAGACTATCATCCGTGCCCACTTTTCCTCAAGCAGCACATCATCCTCGCCACGTGCGAGAACTGGATCGCCGCCGCCGAAGCGGACGGAGCCAGCGAGGCTGCCGAGCTCCGTCGCGAGACCAATGCCCTCCGCACCGTCCTCGCATCCCTCACCATGCCCGACATCGAGGCTGATTCCGACGACTCGGACTCGGACGAGTAAACGCATCGCTCAGCGTGCTATGCTCGAGGCCAAGCTGTAGCGCTAAAACGGCAGGCAGTACTGTGGCTGGGGCTGGAGGAGGGATCAAGCCGGGGCGGGCACTCGCCACACACGCCAGGGCAACAGGGACGAGGCAGGGGGGAAGGGAGACAGCAAAGAGCGCAAGCTTGGTGTCTTTGGGGTTTACGCCTCAACAGGGGCCTCGGCAGCAGCAGTCTCGGTGACGGCCTCGGCAGCACCCTCGGTGGCGGTGGCGGCGGCGGCCTTGGCGGCGAGAGCGGCGGCGATGGCCGACTCGGCAGCCTCGTTGTTCTGGGTGCCGTACGGCTTCTTCTTGTTGTCGTCGTCACGGCGGCGGCGCGGGCGGCGCGGCGGCTCGCGGTTCTTGCGGTCCTTGGCCGGGCGGGCGCGGACAACGCGGGCGTGCAGGGCGCACGAGATGCAGTACGTCAGCTTGATGTACATCTTGGGGATGACAAAGACGTCGTAGACCGAGGCCTCGATGATGTCACGCTGGCCAGCAGACTCGATCATGTTGCGCACAAGCATACGGCGGACGCACTTGTCCTACAGGGGCATCCAGCCAGCCACATCCGGTCGTCAAAAGGTGAGTGCCTTGCCCATACCCCCCGGTGCGTCCTCCTCGCCCACTCACACACAAAAATACCATCGATGCCCATAGCCAGCACCCCGCCTCATACCGCGCCCACACGCGCGCGACAACCCAGCGCCACAGCCCACAGGCTCAGCCAGGCGCAGCCGGAACTACAGCTACCTGCCCGTAGCACCCGCAGTCGCAGCTGCAGGCGTTGGCCGCCGTGGCCTGCCTTGGACTCGACGGCAGCAACCAAAAATGCTCAAGCATCTCGGCCAGTCGGCCAAAGCCGCCAGCGCACAGACACGGCGCAGGGCGGAGGTAAGGAGATGGGCAGACACCTCAGGACCAGCAAGAGACAGATAGAGTGCGTACCTTGGGGACGGCGCGCGAGCAGTTGGTGCAGCGCACAAAGGGGACGGAGCCGCGGCCCTTGCGGTTCTTGCCATGGTTCCGACGCTTGACAGTCATGCTTGGAAATGGAGAGGGATAGTGAATACCAATTCAGCTCGCGCAAATCGCCACTCGCTCGCTCGTCATGTTTTTCACTTTTTCATTCGCACCCTCCGCCACACGACCGACCGGCATCCAACAACAGACCGACAATTGAGGGGAGGGGAAAGGAGGGAGTGGGGAGGGAGGGAGAGGAGGGGGGGGTGCTTTACTTCTGTTTTTGCCAATTTGTGATGCCCACTCCACAAGTCACCCAAGCAAGGCAACGTGTTTCGAATCGCTCGTATGCTTACAGTACCTGTGCATGGATGTGCCTTTTACACACACCTGTCGTCCAGTCCTTGTCAGGCCTCTTGTGCAACCTGCTCGTCCTCGTCCTCTACTGTCGCGCTCGTGGAGCAGTTGCCACTCTCGTTCATGGTGACCCTGAGCCGAGGTTTGAGTACAGAACCCGAGCCGGGTAGCTCCCCACCGGTGGTGCGGATGCGGGAACTACCGGCCAGCCTACCGCCGTTGAGGGGGATATTTCCGACCAGCCCGGTGGCGCCGAGCCGGGAGCTCGCCCACAGTGGCCACAATAGTGTCGATGTCGATGTCGATGGGCTCGAGGCCGGCGGTTCGGACGAGGGGCATCCGAGTCACGACCGGTTGATGGTGTGGACGGCTCGGTTTGGAGCCGTTCTGCGCTTTGCCGGACTTGTTGGCATGCGGAGCAAGTGGCGCAAGGGTGGCGCGTGCGTGGGCGCCGTTGTCTTTGCCGGCATCTCATGCGCGGCGTGGGAGGCGATGGTGGCCCGGGCCGGCGAGTACGCAGCCATTGTGGGCGTCAATGCGCTGCTCTTTGGCTACACTGCCCTCCTCCTCCTGGCCTCGGCCTGGAGCTTGCCGGTCGACTGGTACACCGAGCTAGTGGCCTTGATGCTGGCCACGACATCGGCAGCCGAGGCGCGGGCGCGAGTTGATCGGATCTTCAAGTGGGCGCTCATTGGCACCGCAGTTGTGTGCACCATCAATGTGATGAGCGCGTGGGCAACAGCTTGGGACGACGACGCGCACCACTCGCGGGTTGTCGACTTTATTCTCGATGGCGTCAAGTCGAACCCGTTCGTCCGGGCTGGCTACCTTGTTGCGCTCTCGTTCATCATGCTGCCATGGATCGGGTCAGCGGCCTTGGTCATCGGGGCGCTGCTCGCGTTTGGCGCACGAGTCAAGGCCACGTTGAGGACGCTCGAGCCGTTTACCATCCTTGCCCGCCATACAGAGATTTGCCACGATCTCTCTCGCGCCATGCGCATTCTTCAGCCGATGTTCATCCTTATCTGTCTCCTGAAGCTAGTCACCATCGCCATGTTCTCCGTCGCCCTGGTCGTTATCGAGGACTACTCATCGAACGATCTTGTGGCACTGCAGTTTTTTGCCATCCTGACAGCCATGTCCACCCTCGCACCCATCCTCATCGCGGCATCGCGATGTTTTCCATCGGCACCACTCGCATGCTCAAGACCGTCGCGCTGTACTCGTGCTCTTCAGCAGAAGAGCACGCGGCGGTCGACCGGGCCTTGCTCCGGATCCGCAGTCGGCGGTTCGGCTTTCGACTCTGCGGCCTTCTCATCACACCCGTAGCGCTCATTGAGGCGCTCTCGGTCTATGTCTCGGTCTTTGTTGTCATGCTCAACATCCGGCAAGGCTCCGAGTAGAAGCGCAGACGCAAGAGTAGCGCAAGCTATCCTCAACTTTGGGGAATTTGGAGCAAGAAATCGTCGTCTTGCATGGCTTCCAACCGCAGCATGGCAAGGAGGTTGTCAACAGACCCCGCCTCCTCCGCCGGGTTGATGTCGACGACAGGCTCGAGATGCAATTGGTCGGCAGGGGCCGAGCTTCCGTCATCATGCGGAGCCAACAAGAGATTCTCGCTTTCAACAAACGAGGAGGTCGTCATGCCAGAGAGCGCTGGGTCTTCGGTCGTGTTTGGCGCAGCGGCCTTGCGACACGCGTCCTCGACAAGGCGCGTCACAACACTTGCGAGGGGGTCGTGGGGGATTCGCGACAGCATGGTCTGAATGCCAGTAAGCACAGAGTGTGACACAATGGCCGACGAGAGGGCGACAATGGAAGCACCGATGGCAAAGAGAGACACGAAACTCGAGAGGAAAACGATGTCGTTATCGAGCGAGTTGACCATGGCCACGGCCTCATCTACTCGCGTTGGCGCCCAGGGCGACTCGGCTACTGCAATGTGGTCCAGTATGCACGAGAGAAACCCGGCTTCGGTAGCGGTAGGGACGCCGCAGGCGAGAGCTTCCAGCGGTGAGTTGGAGCCGAGGTCAGCGTTGAGCAGATCAAGCGCTAGCGTCATGCCAGGAACGGCGTTGTGCAGTGCACGAACAATGTCCGCGTCGCCGTCGCTACAGGGAGCCGCAAGCCCAGAACTCATAATAGCCTGGAGCTTGCGGCCGAGCGGGACGGCAAGCGGCGACAAGTTGTCCAAAAACGCTGCCGAGCCAATGTACTTTTCGACAATGGGAAAGTAGACAGTCTGAAAGGCGGTCCACCACAGCGGTGGCATCGGGCTCCAGGTACCAAACGACGGAATGAACGTGCAGCCGAAGAGGCAGCGCGCCATATGGGCATCACCCGGCCCAAGCTCCATCAGCTGCAGGCCGATTGTGTTCAGGCCATCCAAAGCGGCGAAGGCACGGATGAGTGCGCCCATGTCCGACGCCGCCGTGGCGCGGTCCATAATGCGGGTTGGCTTACCGTCCTTGACAAAGGCGACATCGATCGCAGCCCATCCGAGCGAGACGTGGCGCCGAACCTCGACTGGGTTCTCGCCAATGTGCAGGCCCGCAAGAATGAGATGGGCCAACGCGCCAAATCGCTCGGCTGACGATCCCGCCTGCGGCGAGGCGGCAGTCGACGGCATGACGCTCCGTGCCGCCGCAATGGCGCTGTGGCACTCGGCGCCGGTGCTCCGTCGCACATAGCCGACCATGCTGTGGACGACCATCGCCTCTTCCGGGCCCGCATCTGGCGTTCCACCCACACGCCTCAGACGCGCGAGCATCGCATCGCTCAGCCGTGCAGCGCCGAGGGCAGGATTGACGAACCGAGAGAAGAGCCACAAGACCTGTTCCAGCTCGGCGACGCGTGTGCTCGGAGCGCGATTCAGGGTACACACGCGCTTGATGCGCTTCTTGCGCTCCTCATCATCGCCGTTGACATTGACGCTCGCTCCACTACTTCCTTGACCACCACTTGCGCTGCTTCTGTCGCCCGTGTTGCAACTCTCGCCCGGCGTGGTGCTCGTCGACGACGCCGGGCTGGCTTCTGACCTTGCTCGCCGCCGCTTGCGAGGCGAGTAGACACAGGCCTCCCCACGGCGAAGACAGTCCTGGCAGCCACTACGCTCACCCGAGCACCGTCTGTGGAAGAAGCGGCAAGCGTCACACGACCGTCGTAGAGACATGCTCAAAACGCGACGTGTGCTCCCGCCCCGCCTGCCCGTCCCCCCGTGTCCCCCCTCCCCCCCCCCCCCCCCCCCAACCCCAACCCTCTCGCACCGACTCACATCTGTGCCATCATCCCTCCTACGAATGTTCCGAATCGGATGACACGCCATGGAATGGAGTTTGGCTTGGCCATTGGCCATTTTCGCGCCACACGAAGGCCTTTGGCGCCAAATGTGGACCGATCGATCACCACCGTCGCCAGTCGTAGCGACGAGGGCGTCGGGCAGACCGAGGCTGACCTCACCCCCAGGCAAGGTAACACCCGTTGGCGACTCGCATTCCACCCTCCACCCTCCATCCTCCACCACCGTCTCCACGTCCACCACCTCTCATCAATGAACGAGCTCCTGGAGCAGCTGGTGGGGACGTTCGTGCCGTCGGCCACGGGACCGGCAGGTCGTAGCCAGCTGGTCTCACTCTGCCACACCCTCCTGACCTCGCGCCTCTCGGCAGCACCCATTCCCGACCTGTTCCACACCTCGGAAGCCGTCCAACGAAGCCGTACGTAGCTCATGTTGGACAGTCTCCCCTCTCTGCCCCTCTCTGCCCCTCTCTGCTTCCTCTCCCCTCACTCACTCGCGTGCAGTCGCCAGGGCTGGCCGCCAGAGCCATGCCGTGGCCTTTGCTGATCTGGTCCGCAGGCTGGAGAGCATGGCCGTCGTCACCCGCAAGTGGTCAGTGGTGCATGTTTTGGCGGCGCTGGCCGAGACTGGCGATGTTCCGCTGCCGGCAAAGCCGCTACCGAGGCTGCTGATGCCGACGTCGGCTGGCGCGGCGTCGTCGACCCTTCCGTCGGCCGCCGTGGGCCTCTCGGCGGCGGCGGCCAAAGAGGTGGAGATGGTCCGTCGTGGCGCCGGAGAGGGTGCTGTGCGTGCGGGGTCTGGAAACGATGGCGGTGTGAGCGAGAACGAGCTGCTGCGAGACGTCATCTACGCGCTGCAAGGCATAGACGGGCGAGTGGTGGCGTTCGACAAGCGGGCGCAGGCGTTTGCCGTCGATCCGCGGGCACGAGTCAAGGCCGGACAGGCGAATCTTGTGCGACGGGTGGCGGAGCTCGGGTGGTTGTACATGCGGGTCAAGGCGTTTGTGGTTCAGGCGTCGGCGGCCCCGTCGCTGGGCCTTGTCGGGCAGGCGCTCGTCGGCGCGTTGCAGGGCGAGCTCGCCGAGTACTTTAAGCTGCTGGCGGTGCTCGAAGCGCAGGTGGCGGCCGGGCCGGGTGCGCATGGACAGGCGCTGACGCTGCGGCGGCTGGTGGTGTGGGTGCAGGACCCGCTGGTGCGGATGAAGGCCGTGGCCATGGTAGCAGACGCGGCGCGCGGGCTGCAGGGTGGCGAGCTCGTGTCGACCATCCACGCATTTGCCAAGCACGGCGACCCGTTTGTGGCGGCGTTTGTCGAGTCGCTGCTGGAGCAGGTCTGTGTTCCGTTCTTTGCCATGACGTCGCGGTGGATGTTTGACGGCGAGCTTGCTGACCCTTTTGGCGAGTTCTTTGTGGTGCCCAATGGAGCAGCTAGCGCCGACGAGGCGTGGCACGGCAAGTACGAGCTCGTAGATGGGCTCGTGCCGTCGTTTGTTGGTCCGGACCTGGCCTCGGACATTCTGCGCATCGGAAAGTCTGTGGCTTTTCTGCGGCGTGCGTGCGGGGTGACCGACTTTGCCTTTGACGGTGCCCTCGTCGGCGCGTGGGAGGCGGTGACGTACGCATCGGCGAGCAGCCAGCTTGCCGGACTTGTGGCGGCAGCGTCAGACGCAGTCAACGCCGCGGTCCGATCCACGCTCTTGGGCCAGTTTAAGCTCATGCCGGTCCTCGACATTTGCCGCCGCTACCTGCTGCTGGGCCAGGGCGACTTTGTCGGGTACCTCATGGAGCTGCTCGACGACGAGCTGGCGCGGCCGGCCTCGCAGGTCTTCCGCCACAACCTGCTGGGTATTTTGGAAACGGCGCTCAAGTCGACAACGCCGATTGCCGATGCCGAGCTGGCGGACAAGCTGGATGTCATGCTGCTGGAGGCGTCGCCGGGCGACATCGGATGGGACGTGTTCTCGCTCGACTACGTCTTCACCGGGCCGCTCACTACCATCTTTACCAACGACGTGCGGGCCAAGTACCTGCAGCTCTTCTCGTTCCTTTGGCGGCTGAAGCGGGTGGAGCGGCACCTGTCGTCTACCTGGCAGCGGCACGTCAACTCGGCGTCTGCTCTGCGGCAGCTGCCGGAGCTCGACCTCGTCGTCCGCAAGTGTCACATCCTGCGCAATGAGATGGCCCACTTTGTCTTCAACCTCCAGTACTACATCATGTTTGAAATCGAAGGCGCATGGACCGAGCTCGTCGAGCTCCTTACCTCTGACCGCACTCACCTTGACCTGGACGCCATCTACGGTGCTCACGAGGCGTACATCGACCGCATCCTGGAGCGGGTCCTGCTCGACGGCTCGGCCGAGGAGCTGCTCTCGCTCATCACCCAGATTTTTGCCCTCATCTCCAAGTTCCGCACCACCCAGGACGTTTTCTACGACTCTGCCATGGGCGAGGTCGCTCGCCGGGCCGCCGCCGAGGCTCGCGCCTACGAGCGGGTCCTTGCTGGCGAGTGGGGTACGACCGACAAGGAGTCGGACGCGTCAGCGAGCTCGTACTACCAGCTAACGCCGCAGGCCCGTGCGCAGCTTGGCGCCTTCAACGTCAAGTACGACGAGCTGGTCACCCAGCTCATCGACATGCTCAACGCCCAGTCGGCCTCGGCGCTCCGCAACCTCTCGTTCCGCATCGACTTTAACGAGTTCTGGAAGTCCAAGCGGAGCTCAAACCCTTAACGGTACGATTTCTCGCACCGCGCCAGGTTGCACAACTGTGGCATACACCCGAGGTCGCCTGGTGACAAAGGGCGTGTCCACTCCGTAATGGGATAAAGTTGCCTTACACGTCTGCATAGAAGGCGTCGAGATCGTACTCGTTGGCCTCTGCGTCGCCAAGGGACATGATGTCCGGCACAGGCTGCGGGAGGCCGGGGGCAGCAACAGTGGCTGCCGCGCGAGGGGCGGGCGCTGCAGGTGCCATGGTTGGGAGTGCTTGCGTGGCGGCTGGCGGTGGCACGTCCGGCGTCTGATTGATAACCTGCGCGTAGCCGCCGGCACCGAGGAGGCCGGACGGTTTCTTGCGGCGACGGCGTTGCTGCTGCTGTTGTTGCTGCTGCTGGAGCTGGGCCTGCTGAAGCTGGACCTGCTGGAACTGCGCCTGCTGTGCCTGATCGGGGCGCTGGTTGCGGCGACGGCGACGGCGACGTTGGGGCTGAGCCTGAGCTTGGGCCTGGGCTTGGGCCTGAGCTTGGGCCTGGGCCTGAACCAGAGCGCGCTGAGCCTGTTCGGCCATGGCAGCCATGACTTCGGGCGAGATCTGGGGCGCGCCAGTCTGGGCTGTGGGCTGAGCGGAAGCTGGTGCCGGAGCCGGGGCTTGGGCGGGGCCGCGGATGTCGGAGCGACCGTGCCAGAGAAGAACATCGAGGAGAGTGGATCATCCGCAGGATCCTCGGTAGGTGCTGCAGGCTCTGGCGCTGCGGCAGGCTCATCGGCGTCGGCTTCGGGCCCCGGCGCGTTGGTGTTGCCTTCAGCTGAAGGAACTTCGCTATTGCTGTTGTCGTCACCAGAATGGTCGTCGGGCGCGACGGCCGGATCGCTGTTCGAGTTGTCGCCCGGCGAGACAGCGGGAGCAAGGAGCGGGTTGGGGCCGTCGTCGTCGCTTGATTCATCGCCCGGCGAGACAGCGGGAGCAAGGAGCGGATTGGGGCCGTCGTCGCCGCTTGTTTCATCACCCGGCAAGACGGCGGGGGCAAGGAGCGGGTTGGGGCCGTCGTCGTCGCTTGATTCATCGCCCGGCGAGACAGCGGGAGCAAGGAGCGGGTTGGGGCCGTCGCCGTCGCTTGATTCATCGCCCGGCGAGACAGCGGGAGCAAGGAGCGGGTTGGGGCCGTCGTCGTCGCTTGATTCATCGCCCGGCGAGACAGCGGGAGCGAGGAGCGGGTTGGGGCCGTCGTCGTCGCTTGATTCATCGCCCGGCGAGACAGCGGGAGCGAGGAGCGGGTTGGGGCCGTCGTCGTCGCTTGATTCATCGCCCGGCGAGACAGCAGGAGCGAGGAGTGGGTTGGGGCCGTCGTCGTCGCTTGATTCATCGCTCGGCGAGACAGCGGGAGCAAGGAGCGGGTTGGGGCCGTCGTCGTCGCTTGATTCATCGCCCGGCGAGACAGCAGGAGCAAGGAGCGGGTTGGGGCCGTCGTCGTCGCTTGATTCATCGCCCGGCGAGACAGCGGGAGCAAGGAGCGGGTTGGGGCCGTCGTCGTCGCTTGATTCATCGCCCGGCGAGACAGCGGGAGCAAGGAGCGGGTTGGGGCCGTCGTCGTCGCTTGATTCATCGCCCGGCGAGACAGCGGGAGCAAGGAGCGGGTTGGGGCCGTCGTCATCACTCGAATCCTCACCAGGCCCCACAGCGTGTGCAAGGAGCGGGTTGGGGCCATCATCGTCACTCGAATCCTCACCAGGCCCCACAGCGTGTGCAAGCATCGGATTCGTGTCGTCGTCAGATGAAGGCTCGGCCTCGGGCTCTAGCATCGGATTGCCACCATCAGACGATGACTCAACGCGAGTCGGCGGCGGTGCCATATATGCAGCACCTCCATCGTCGCTGTCGTCGTCCGAGAAAAAGCCATCGTCCAACTCGCCGGCCACAAACTCGTCCACGTTGGTAACGTCCTGCTCCGGTGGCGGCTTGATGAACGAGTTGGGGTCCACCTCTGGCTCGGCCTCGGGCTCGGCCTCCTTGGCCATGAGCTTGGACTTCATCCGCGAGAAGAACCCGCCACGCTTCTTCGTCTTGGCCTTGGGCTGGGCCTTGGCCTTGGCTGGCCGTGGCGGCGTGATGGCGCCGGTCCCGCTGGCAGCGCCCGAGCTCACGCCACTCGCGACGGGCGGCGGTGACGTTGCCTGCGTCCGCGGAGGAGGGGACGCGGTGGCGGCGGCAGCGGCAGCCGCGCGATCCTTGGCCCGCATTTCCTCGGCCTTGCGCTTGACAAACGCGTCGTAGTCCTCGCCGGTGGCAATGGCGGTCATCTCCTGCTCGGCCAACTGGAGCTCGGACGCGTTGAGCTCAAGCCGCTTGGCCAGCGACTTGCGCTGCAGCTTGAGGAACGGAATGTTGAAAAAGGTGTGGATGCCGCGGAGGCCGAAGTTGGTTCGCATCGATGCCTCCAAGTAGCGGACAGGGCGGACGGCCGAGGCGCGCGCGACCCAAGCCCGCAGGACGGCAGCATCAAGCTTGCGCTCATCAACGGCGTCGACACGGTTGCCGATGACCAGAATCTCGATGCCGTTCGGCACCTCACCGGCCTTCTGCCGCACATAGTCCAGCGTCCACGGCTTGCACACATCAACCAGAAAGACCACCGCGTGTGCCCCCTGGTACACGTTGACCGTCTCGGCGTCAAGCGCAGGCTGGCCCTCTTCACGCCCGAGCCCCGAGGCCCGGTCAACCACGTCCCACACTTCGACCTTGACCACTTCGTCAGTCAGCTTGTAGTTCCAGTGGATGTTGGCCACCTGGATCTCTGGCGTGGTGGTTGTTGACGCCGCAAACGGCCGTCCCTGAAGCCGATGCCACAGCGTTGTCTTGCCCGTCCCAGTATCGCCCCGCAACAACACCTTCACTGCTCGTTCAGCGCCGTCAGTCCACATGGAGAACCATGAGCCGCACCACCACCGCATGCATGAGCAGGCCCAAGTCCCGGAAGTAATACCACGACCGTGACCACGACCGCAACGACCAGAACGACCGCAACGACCACGACGACCAGATCGACCAGGACGACCGCGACGACCAGAACGACCAGAAAGACCAGAACGACCAGCACCAGCACCAGCGCAAACCCCACGCCATGCCCATACCCACATGCCCACCATATAGGTAAGTCCCCCTCCTCCCCCTCCCGCCTCCACCACATTGCGCCGCCTTTTTTCCGCCGTCTCTGCTCCCAC